>NC_069504.1:1016869611-1016954611 GCF_027579735.1 Bombina bombina
AATAATGATATTTAGGCATGTGCATTTGGAGGTTTCGGAAGCCTCCAAATGCGTAAGAAGGCGGGCGCACTTTCACAAGAAGAAATCTGTCTCCAAAAAGAGACTACTGCCACTAGCGTCTGCATTTGGAGGCATCTGAAACCTCCGAATGCACATGCCTAATCAAATTGTCTTACACATTAGAGCATTTTCTTTTTATACTTTTCTGTTTTAATTGAAGTGCGTCTTTGTGGGGTGCTAAGATTGACTGAGCCTGGCATTAATAATAAATTAGTCAAGATAGATGACGATTAAAAGGACACTAAACCCACATTTTTTCTTTCATGATTCAGATAGAGCATGCAATTTTAAGCAACTTTCTAATTTACTCCTGTTATCATTTTTCTTTGTTCTCTTGCTATCTTTATTTGAAAAAGCAGGAATCTAAGCTAAGGAGTCGGCCCATTTTTGGTTAAGCACCCTGGATAGCGCTTGCTGATTGGTGGCTACATTTAGCCACCAATCAGCAAGCGCAACTCAAGTGCTGAACAAAAAATGGGCCGGCTTAATGTTATTTAATTACGAATGTTTCATATTTTTTAGGCAGAGTTAACATGGTTTAGCACATCATTACAGATTTAGACTGCAGGGAGTTTATTAATACCAGACATTTATTGTATGCACAGTTCAGCAAATTTGGGATGTTTGTATAATCGTTTTATTGCCAACTATAAGATTAATTTCAGATAGAAAGAAGCATTAAATGTATTGATCTTGGTGGATTTATCCAGCTGTATCTTTTAGGTACTTTGTAACACAATTTAGTAGAAAATATAGTGCTCGACAAATCTGTTTAAAAGCTAGTAGCCAGTAAGAATATGTAGGAGCTAGACATACCTTTAGGAGCCAGACAGTGGTATTTGTGTATAGATATATGAGTTTAACCCAAAAATGTAGGAGCCAGGGATAGAATTCTAAGAGTCAGTGGCTCCCTGACTCCTGGGTTTGTCGAGCCCTGTTTTAGGAGATTCATAATAAATTTCAGTAACCTCAGCATAAAAATTACAATTAAACCAGAGTTCATAATTTTTTTTTAAGGAAAACTGAAAAGAACTAGAGTAATAAGAATAAATAGTTGAATGTAAGACTCTAAATTAATGATTAGGAAAGTCAACGTGGAACCACAAGAGAGTAGTCATATTAGGATCAAAAGAGTTTTCCGATTTGTACAGGAGTAGCTGGTGGTCAGCTGTGTTAAAGGAGCATTAGTAAAGAGAAGTAACTTATCTTATTAGCAGTGAGTAAATATATTATTATTTTGTTTAGTGCATTCAGTGGTACAGAAAAGCATCTGATATAGAGGCCCATTTATCAAGCTCCGAGTGGAGCTTGAAGGGCCGTGTTTCTGGCGAGTCTTCAGACTCGCCATAAACAGCAGTTATGAAGCAGCGGTCTAAAGACCGCTGCTCCATAACCCTGTCCGCCTGCTCTGATGAGGCGGACAGGAGTCGCCACAAATCAACCCGATCGAGTATGATCGGGTTGATTGACACCTCCCTGCTGGCTCTTGTGAGCTGCTGGTGCAATGCTGAATACAGAGAGCTTATTGCTTTCCGCATTCAGTGAGGTCTTGCAGGCCTGATCCGCACTGTCGGATCAGGTCCGCAAGACCTTTGATAATTCGGCCCCATAGAATTTGTTAGATTCTTATCTATAGACTTTACTATAACTGCTGGTACTGTGAAGCCCATTACCAGAAAAATCCTACCACAGTCATCTTCCAAAATTAAGGTGAGGAAGCTTTTTGTAAATGCTGTAATACACTCAAACAGGTAAAATGGATACTTGGTAACAAATTAAAGGGTAGGAAAAAAATACAGTACACTGTCCCTATAAGTATTGTAAGAACTTTGCAAATTATAGTGTTTTGAGTGAGTAAAATCTCCATACCCAAAATAAACATTTTCCTTATTTTCTACAAGTTTCAGAAGCTACTTTTTTAAAAGTATAAGAGCTCTTTTTAACATCACAAATGCTTGTGTATTGCTTGATTATAACAGGACCTGATGCAGTGCACAGCTTTTGCAACAGCTGATGAATATCATCTGGGTACTCTGTGCCACGACCTTTCAGCACATGGATACAATGAATTGTCGAGTTTGCCGAGAGGTATTCTTATGTGATCAATCAGTTTTTTTACATTACAATTATAAGTCAAGTTCTAGCCCTTTAAACCTGTGTTTTTTGATTAGAACAAAAAGGGATGAAATACTTATTTGCATGGCTGGAAATTTTCATTAGTGCACTTGATCAGGACCAGTAAAATATTTCAGTGGACTAGTAAGAAAATAGGATTATTCACACTGAGTGAACTAGTTACCTTATCTCATTGACTGGTAAACTATAGTGATGTTATTCCACCCCTGCATATTTGTAAGTGTTTGAGATGGAAATGTCTAACGTGGTGATAGAATCCTAAAATTGTGGTGAACATCTATATGTGTACAAAAGACACAGAGCACACATTTTATATACATGCTGGTGCCATTTATTTATTTTACAAAATCCTTGTGAAACACTATATTTTAAGAACCGCATTCCCCATTGTCAGGTACACCAATGATATTCACTGATCATGCATGAGTTGGATTGCAATAATTTACCAAGCTTTTTATTTATAGTACGTGCGATTAGTGTATTATTTTCTTGTAAGTACATATAAATACCTTTTTTTTGTTGTTACTAAAAGCAAGGCACACAAATTAATCTCCTGGGACCCTGGCATGGTTGCAGGAAGGAGGAAGAGCATAGCTGCGCTTCTTGACTTAGCAGCATGCACCAAAACAGCGATTACCCCCAAAAATCTGTCTCCTAAATTTCTAGACTGGTGTCTAGATTTCTAACAAATTTGCCCAGTCTATTACAAATTCTAAAATATGCTAGTTGTTCTGGCTTACTGAGGGCTAGATTATGAGTGGAGCACTATTTAGCGATCCTGCTCACGCGTTAACATCACTTGACAGCTGCTTTTAGTGCTCGTCGGATACCTCACATTTTACAAGTTGAAAGTAAAAAGATTTTGCTTGTGCAATAACAGGACGCACGCAAAATGCCAAAGTAACAATATTGCAATCTTGTTAGCGTATTCTCCAAAGTAGTCAATGGAGCGTGAAAAGTGGGAGAAAGAAACTAGCACCCTACTCGCACGCATATCGCTTTTTCTCAAGTGTTCTAAACCGACATGAAAATATGAATATTTCACATTCAAATGTTCTTCACATAGCAGAATATGCTCTAATTATTCATAAATACTTATTTTTATATTTATCTGATGTTTTATGTAAAATATCTCTCTCCTCTCTCTCTCTCTCCTCTCTCTCTCCCCTCTCTCTCTCTCTCTCTCCTCTCTCTCTCTCTCTCTCTCTCTTTCTTCTCTCTCCTCTCTCTCTGTCAGGGTGCCAGGAATCAGACTGAGGTGAGAAGTGCAAAAATAATCACACCTTTATTAATAGCAAAAAATAATAAAAAAGTCCACAAGTCAAATAACAAGCCAGGAGTCAAAACCAGAGCTGGTAGTCAGACGAGCCGAGTCAGGAGCCAAAGCGAATAGTCAGACAAACCGAGTCAGGAGCCAAAGTGAGTAGTCAGATGAGCCGGAATCAGGAACAAGGAGAACAGCAGAGTCAGGAACAAGCCAGGGATCAGGAACCAGGAGGGACGTCAGACAGCCAGGTAATACAAAGGAACTCTCACAAACAGGTCTGAGACAATGCAAGGGCAAAGCATACTGAACAGAGGCCCTTTAAAAAAATAAGTGATGACATCACAATTCTGAGACTGCAACCTGTCTCACATGGATGATGTACACCAGTCTGGCCATAAAAGGGCATGCAGGAAATGAGCAGCATCACACACTATGCACCAGAGTCAGCAAGAGAGGTGAGTAACATGGCTGCCAGCAGCACACGGTAAACAAAGCAAGGAAAAAACCCTGACACTCTCCTCTCTCTTTTCTCTCCTCTCTCTCTCTGCTATATCTCTTTTGTAGGGCATTGCCCTAAGTTAAACAGCTCTTTTACCTAAACAAATGACCAATTACCCCACCAAACCCCCCATAATAAAAAAACTAACACAAAAAAACCTAAACTACTCCTTGCCCCCTAAAGGGGCATTTGTATGGGCATTTCCCTTAAAAGGGCATTCAGCTCTTTTACTACCCTTAAAAGGGCAATCAGCTCTTTTCCAGCCCATTAAATACCTAATCTTAAAATAAATAAATAAATAAAATAAAATAAAAAATCCTAAAACTAAGCCCAAAATAGGTACTCACCGTTCCTGTCCAGCGGAGAAGGTCTTCTTCCAGGCAGCTCCATCATCTTCTACCTTCATCCAGAGCGAAGGAGGCACGGAGGTGCAGAGCTGTGGATCCTCAGTGGCGTTCCTCAACGGCGGTGGTCCTCGGCGGCATGGAGGCTCCGCAATCAATTTGGGGTACCTTGCATTACTATTGGCTGAAATTTTGAAATCAGCCAATAGGATTAGAGCTACCGAAATACTTTTGGCTGTTCAAATCAGCCAATAAGATTTTAGTAGCTCTCATCCTATTGGCTGATTTCAAAATTTCAGCAAATAGGAATGCAAGGTACCCCAATAAATATGGGGTACCTTGCATTCAATCTTCAGTGTGCGATGGACGATCGCATAAAGAGGAGCCTCCACGCCACTAAGGACCGCCGCTATTGAGGACCGCCGCTGGGGATCCAGGCATTGAGAAAACAGCTCCACACCTCCGCTCCACATCGCCTTCGCTCCGGATGAAGATAGAAGATGATGGAGCGCCTCTAAGAATACCTTTTCCGCTGGACTTCAGAAACAGTGAGTACCTATCTGGGGCTTAGGTTTAGGCTTTTTTATTTTAAATTTTTGGGTGTGTTTTTTTTTAGATTAGGGGTTTTTTTGGGCTTGAAAAAGAGCTGATTGCCCTTTAAAGGGCAGTAAAAGAGCCGAATGCCCTTTTAAGGGCAATGCCCATACAAATGCTCCTTTAGGGGCAATGGATAGTTTAGTTTTTTTAGTGTTAGTTTTTTTTTTGGGGGGGGTTACTGTTAGGGGGGACTTTTTAGAGGTAAAAGAGCTGTTTAATTTAGGGTAATTCCCTACAAAAGGCCCTTTTAAGGGCTATTGGTAGTTTAGATTAGGGGGTGTTTTTATTTTGGGGGGGCTTTTTTATTTTCATAAGGATTAGGTATACTTTTTTATTTTTGATTTTTGTTTATTTTTTTCTGTAATGTTAGACTTTTTTATTTTTTGTAATTTAATGTTAGTTTTTTTTTTAATTTTAATTGTAATTTAGTAGTAATTGGGGTTAATTTAGGGGGTGTTAGGTTAGGGGGCTTAGTAATTAAATTAGTTATTTGCGTTGTGAGTTGTTTGGCGGTTTAGGGGTTAATAGGCTAAGTAGGTTTATTGTGATGTGGGTGGTTGACGGTTAAGGGTTAATATTTTAATTATGTTATACTAGTGGGAAAGTCTGCCCAGAGGGCAGTCTATTGTGGTGACGGAACCACCGAACCACCCTGCCATTTTCGGAAGGGCAGTCTATTGTGGTGACGGAACTACCCTCCAGCTCCAGGGTCGCCGGTCTTCCGTGCCGGATTGTTCCTGGAAGAAGAAAGAAGAGGTCGCCGCTTGGAAGAAGACTTCACCACCTGGAACAGGACCTTCTCCGCCGGACTTCAGGAACGGTGAGTACCAACCTGGGGGTTAGACTTAGGTTTTTTTTTAAGTTTTTTTTTTGGGGGGGTTGTTTTATTTAGATTAGGGATGGGCAGTAAAAGAGCTAAATGCTCTTTTAAGGTCAATGCCCTAACAAATGCCCTTTTCAGGGCAATGGGTAGTTTAGGTTTTTTAGTGTTAGGTTCTTTTATTTTGGGGGGTTTGGTGGGTGGGGGGGGTTACTGTTAGGGGGGACTTTGTGTATTTTTAATGTAAAAGAGCTGTTTATCTTGGGGCAATGCCCTGCAAAAAGCCTTTTTAAGGGCTACTAGTAGTTTATTCTTAGAGTAGGGGGTGTTTTTATTTTCATAGGGATTAGGTTTAATTTTGTAAACTTTGGTAATTTTGTTTTTTTATTTTCTGTGTTGTTAGCCTTTTTTATTTTTTGTAATCTTAGCTTCTTTTTTTTTTGTAACTAGTATTTTTTAGTTTAGTTTATTTGTGTTAATTTAGGGGGTGTTAGGTTAGGGGGCTTAGTAATTTAATTAGTTATTTGAGTTGTGGGTTTTGGCAGATTAGGGGTTAATAGGGTAATTAGGTTTATTGCGATGTGGATGAATGACGATTAAGGTGTTAATTACTTTATTATTTTGCGATGTGTGGGTTTGCGGTGTATGTGTTAATACTTCGTGTGGGATGTTGTTGTTTTTTTTGTTATACTTCGTGAGGGCGGTGTTTATTTTTTTTTGTAATGCTCCGTTTGCCTTCACGGCATCCCGGTGGATTCCGAAAATGGCCATCCTGCCATTTTCGGAATCCACCTGGCTGCCTCACGCTGCCAAAATTCCATTGAGGATGCGTTCGCAACTGCTGACGGACATTACAAACGCAATTATAGTATAGATGCGGATTAGAGGTTAATTACTTTATTGTTTTGCAATGTGGAGGTTGACAGTTTAGGTGTTTGTTAATACTTTGTGCGGGAGGTTAGTTGTTTTTTTTTTTTTTGTTATACTTCGTTCGGGCGGTTACGTGTTTTTTAGTTATTTCGTGGGGGCGGTTATGTGGTTTTTTTTTTTTTTTCTTAAGGCTTCGGGTTTGCCTATGCTGCATTCAGGTGGATGCTTTTGGCTGCACACGCAGCCAACATTCTTTTGGCTGCCTCACACAGCCAACATTCCTTTGAGGTTGTGTGCGTGACGGACGCGTTACAAACGCAATTATAGAATAGATTATATAGGTGTATGTGTATATATATATATATATGTGTGTGTGTGTGTGTGTGTGTGTGTGTGTGTGTGTGTGTGTATAGGAAATTTCCCTATGTGAATAACATTGGAATGTGAAATATTTACATTAAAGGAACACTAAATCCAAAACTTTTCTTTCATGACTCAGGTAGAGAATACAATTTTCAACAACATTCCAATTTACTGTCTATCTGAATTTCTTCATTCTTTAGATATCTTTTGTTGAAGAAATAGCAATGCACATGAGTGAGCCAATCACACAAGGCATTAATGTGCAGTCACCAATCAGCAGCTACTGAGCCTATCTAGATATGCTTTTCAGCAAAGGATATCAAGAGAATTAAGCAAATTAGATTATAGAAGTACATTTAGAAAACTGTTTAAAATTGCATACTATTTCTAAATCATGAAAGAAAGAAAAAAATTGGGGTTCATGTCTCTTTAAATACACTTTATTAAATATGAATATTGCATAAATATGCTTTTACATGTTTTCATCAACTTGAATGCAAAGGGCTCCAATTCACTTATATACATATGTATTGTGTGTGTGTATATATATATATTATATATATATATATATAATGTTAATACATATATACACACATATAAATACATATGTACACGCATATATACATGTATATGTTCGTATCTCTATGTTAAAGCCCTTTGCATGCCTTTTTTTTCTAATACCTTTGAGTCCTTATAGCTTTTGATTGCAAATGTTTAAAACTAATTTTTATTAGACAGTGTTATTATGAGTGTAACTGTACTTTTAAATGTATTTTTGATGTGTTGTGAGACGTTTTAGTCTCGCGTAACAGTTAACTAGAGTTTTAAAGTCGCACTATCCTGATGCGCATTAAATTGTGCTCAAGCGATTGAGTTTACTTTCAACTTGTAATCTGACATGCACAAACATCTGCGTAAGACTGATATCGCTTGAGTGCACTCCTAATCTTGCCTCGAATTTATCAAAGTTGACCCTACATCAGGAATGAGATAAAAAGACCTTGGGGAATATTTATCAAGCTCCTTATGAATGCCCCGTGTTTCCTGAAGGCTCGCCGGAAACAGAAGTTATGACCGCTTTAGATCGCTGCTCCATAACCTGCCCGCCTGCTCTGAGGCGGGGGACAGAAATCAACCCGATCGAATACGATCGGGTTGATTGACACCCCTGCTAGCGGGCGATTGGCCGTGAATCTGCAGGGAGCGGTATTGCGCCAGCAGTTCACAAGAACTGCTGGTGCAATGATAAATGCAGACAACGTATACTGCGGCATTTATTGATGTGAAGCGGACATGATCCGCAATATCGGATCATGTCTGCTCGCAAAATCATAAATATGCCCCCTTCAGTTTGTTCCATGCAAAAAGAAAGTATTTTAAATGTTTAGACTATAAGATAAACAGTATTAGACTTCACTTTCTGTATAAAGTATCAAGCTGTGTTACGCTAATGAATAATTATACTGTACAAGTATTTTGATATATTTTATCTTTTACTTTTTTTAAGATGCATCTAACGTTTTACTGATTGGTGTTGAAAACTGTGCTAGAGACAATGATGCAGGAATGATATTTTTCTTCAGGTACTGTAACTTATTTATTTGCTTATGACTATTTCATTTTTGGATAAATATTTAGTTTAACATTATTAATATTTATTTTCATATTCATGCAAAGTGTGCATCACCAAAAGAACAACAAATTTGCATTACTTTCCAAAAAGAGGGACTCCAACTCCAAACTCCAATTAAAGAAGGAAGATGGGAATACAGTGTTCTCCGCAGACCACCCTGCTAAACTAAGCTACAATTAGACTTTTTCAATGATAATCGTTAAAGGGGCAGTCTAGTCAAAATTAAACTTCCATGATTCGGATAGGGTATGTAATTTTAAGCAACTTTCCAATTGACTTTTATCATCAAATTTTCTTTGTTCTCTTGGTATTCTTTGTTGAAGGCTAAACCTAGGTAGGCTCATATGCTAATTTCTAAGCTCTTGAAGGCTACCTCTAATCTCAGTGCATTTTGACAGCTAGAGGACGTTAGTTCATATGTGCAATTTAGATAACATTGTTCTCACACACGTGGAGTTACCTAGGAGTCTGATTGTATTGGATAAAATGCAAGTCTGTCAAAAGAACTGAAATAAGGGGGCAATCTGCAGAGGCTTAGATACAAGTTAATTACAGAGGTAAAAAGTTTATTACTATAAGCATGCTGGTTATGCAATACTGGGGAATGTGTAATAAAGGGATTATCTATCTTTTTAAACAATAACAATTCTGGAGTAGACTGTCCCTTTAAATTCATTTAGCTGAGTTATGCAATTAGTTTATGCTTTTGATAGCAGATATGTTATAATATTAAAAAGTAATAAACTGCCCCCACTCGACTACTATATAATGTCACAATGTTTTTATGGAGTACATTGGGGGATATATATTTCTTTCCTAAGATATGGAGAGTCCATGACGTGGGAATATCACTCCTGGCCAGCAGGAGGAGGCAAAGAGCACAACAGCAAAGCTGTTGAGTGTCACTCCCCTACCTCCCAAGTTATTCTCTGCCTGTTGAGACTAGGGGTTAATCTTCCCTTTATTGGGACGTTTTTCCTCTTTGGGCTAATTTTGTTGAAATACTTTATTACTATGTGTGTTGGGCTTATGTTTTATACAGGGATTTATGTATAAACTTAAAATTTGGCAGTTGGTTTTCAGGCTAACTGACAGACTGCTTGAGCGTTTGTGTAAATTTAGCTCCGGTGTTGTAGGCAGAGGGAAACGCACGCCTTTTACTTGCTGTGTAGTTTCCTCTCTCTGCCGGTCATGTGACTTCTCTCTGCTGTCAGGTATTAATGGAGCGGAGCGGCGTCATTGAATTTCAGTCTCTTCAGTGTCGATCTACTATACGATCGTTTTAGAGACTTCTGGCAGCCAAATTGTGTATAAGTGTTACGGTAATGCACCTCAGCCTGTCTGAGGTGTAGGGGGCCTGATTGGTTTATTATTTTAAATAATTTTTGCATAACGTTAAGCGGCTGTGATATTAAAAATTCTTATAATGACAGTGTATTTAAAAAAATTCTACAATTTGGGGAATTTTTTATTTAGTTTTATGGACATGGAAGACTCTTTTGACAAATGATTGTTATGCCTAGAAGCACAAATTGTTTTGCCTATGCAATTCTGTGCTGCATGCTTAGCTAGAACACTTCAATTTAAAGATAAATTGTTGCCCTCTGAGCCCAATGTCTCTCAGGATGTTGCTGTTCAGGCAATGCCACAGCTTTCTCCTCAAACATCCCAAGCCTCTATGGTGTCACATACAGTGCCCTGCAGTTCCTCTCAGCCTCCTGGAGGAGTTTATTTGCCTGCAGATTTTGCCGCACAGGTATCTTCTGCTGTATCTGCGGCATTATCTGCTTTTCCTGTGCTGGTAAAACGCAAGAGGAAAATTAGAAATTCAGATAGTAAGGTTTCTGTTCCACCTACTACATAAGTCTGATGAGGAGGATACATCAGTAGCCTCTGAGGGTGAAATCTCAGATTCGGACAGTATTATTCCTTCATCTGATATGGAAGAAGTAAACTTCAAATTTAAGCTTGAACACCTTCGTGTACTGTTAAAGGAGGTATTGGCTACTTTGGACAATTCCGATACTTCTATCATTGTCAACCCTAAGAAGTCTAGTAAACTTAATAAATACTATGATGTTCCTTCCTCTGTGGACGATTTTCCTGTCCCAGACCCTGTGACGGAGATTATTTCACAGGAATAGTAGAAGCCAGGGATTCCTTTTTCCCCCTCTCCCATATTTAAAAAGATGTTTCCTGTTGCTGACTCCATTAAAGATTCTTGGTGCACGGTGCCTAAAGTAGAAGGGGCTATTTCTACTCTGGCTAAGAGAACTACAATCCCTATAGAGGATAGCTGCTCCTTTAAGGATCCCATGGACAAAAAGCTGGAAGCTTATTTGAAGAAGATGTATGTTCATCAAGGTCTTCAATGGCAACCTGCAGTTTGTATTGCCACAGTAGAAAGTGTGGCATCTTATTGGTGTGAAGCCGTGTCTGAATCAATTTTCGTAGAAACTCCATTGGAGGAGATACAAGATAGGATTAAGGCTCTCAAACTCCTTTATTTCTGATGCTAACATGCAAGTTATTAGACTGGGATCCAAGATATCTGGCTTCACTGTCCTAGCCCGCAGGGCATTGTGGTTAAAATCTTGGTCAGATGATGTTACCTCTAAGTCCAAGCTTCTGGCGCTTCCTTACAAGGGTAAGACCTTGTTCGTACCTGGTCTGGCAAAATTAATTTCTGATATTACGGGTGGAAAAGGATCTTTTCTACCGCAAGACAAGAAGAACAGACTCAAAGGATGTCAAAATAATTTTCGTTCCTTTCGTAACTTCAAAGGTCAAAAGTTTTCCTCTCTCTCTTCCAAGCAGGAGGAGTCCAAGTCTTCTTGGAAGCCCAATCAGTCTTGGACTAAGGGGAAGCAATCAGAGAAACCCTCAGCTGAGTCTAAATCAGCATGCAGGGTCGGCCTCCAGTCCTGGATCGGATCAAGTGGGGGGCAGACTTTCCCTGTTTTGTCAAGTGTGGAGACGAGATGTCCCAGATCTCAGGGTTACAAAATAGAATTCAAAACTTTCCCTCCCAGGGGCAGATTCCACCTCTCAAGATTATCTGCAGACCAGGTAAAAAGAGAGGCATTCTTGAACTGCGTTCAGGACCGTTCTTCCCTGGGAGTGATAGTTCCAGTAAGGGAACAGGGTCTAGGATTCTATTCAAATCTGTTTGTGGTGCCCAAAAAAGAGGGAACTTTTTGACCCATTTTAGACCTAAAGTGCCTCGACAAGTTTCTCAGGGTACCGTCCTTCAAAATGGAAACCATTTGTTCCATTCTTCTTTTGGTCCAAGAGGGGCAGTTCATGACGACCATAGACCTGAAGGACACGTATCTTCATATTCCCATCCACAGGGATCATCACAAATTCCTGAGATTCGCCTTTCTAGACAAACACTTTCAGTTTGTGGCTCTCTTGGCAGTGATCAGGTCTCGGGGAATTGCAGTTGCTCCATGCCTGGACGACATATTGGTTCAGGTGCCATCTTTTCAACAAGCAAACTCTCATACCGAGATCTTGTTTTCTTTTTTGCGTTCCCACGGTTGGAAAGTGAATCTGGAAAAGAGTTCCCTTGTTTCTGCTACAAGGGTGGTTTTCTTAGGGACCATAAAAGATTCCCTATCTATGAAAAATTTTCTGACGGAGGTCAGAAAATCCAGAATTTTCTCCTCTTGCCTCTCTCTACAGTCTACTGTTTAGCCATCAGTGGCTCAATGTATGGAGGTAATTGGTCTGATGATCGCTTCCATGGACATCATTCCCTTAGCTTGATTCCATTTGAGAGCTCTGCAATTATGCATGCTCAGACAATGGAACGAAGACCATTCGGATCTGTCTCAAAGGATAGATCTACACCAGTCGAGACTCTCTCCCATGGTGCCTTTCTCAGGACCATCTGTCTCAGGGCACATGCTTCCGGAGACCTTCCTGGGTGATTGTGACCATGGACGCCAGCCTGCTAGGCTGTGGAGCAGTCTGGGACTCGTTAAAGGTGCAGGGATTATGGACTCAGGAGGAGTCTGCTCTCCCCATAAACATCTTGGAATTGAGAGCGATTTACAATGCTGATGGCTTGGCCTCAATTGTCCTTAGCCCAGTTTATCAGGTTTCAGTCGGACAACATCACCTCAGTGGCTTACATCAACCACCAGGGAGGAACTCCGAGTTCCTTAGCCATGAAGGAGATGGCACGGATTATTCAGTGGGCGGAAGCTCACAATTGTTGTCTATCTGCCATCCACATTCCTGGAATGGACAACTGGGAAGTGGATTTCCTGAGCAGACAGACACTTCATCCCGGGAGTGGGCTCTCCATCCGGAGGGGTTCTCCAGGTCAACCCTCAAATGGGGTTGCCGGACTTGGATCTGATGTCGTCTTGCCAGAACGCCAAGCTTCCAAGGTACGGTTCAAGGTCAAGAGATCCTCAGGCCGCTCTGATAGATGCTCTGGTGGTTCCTTGATATTTCGCTCTAGCATACCTATTTCCTCCATTTGCACTCCTTCCACAAGTTATTGCTCATATCAAACAGGAGAGAGCATCCGTAATTCTAATAGCTTCTGCATGGCCTCGCAGGATCTGGTATTCAGACCTAGTGAAGATGTCATCTCGGCCACCTTGGAGGTTTCCTCTGATGAAGGACCTTCTAACTCGGGGTCCATTCCTCCATCCAAATCTGGTTTCTCGGAAGCTGACTGCTTGGAGATTGAACGCTTAGTTCTGTCTAAGCATGGATTTTCTGAGTCGGTCATTGAGACCATGATCCAGGCTCGCAAGCCTGTTACTCGAAAAATGTACCATAAGGTATAGCGTAAATACCTTTTATTGGTGTGAATCAAAGGGCTACTCTTGGAGTAGGGTTAGGATTCCTAGAATATTGTCTTTTCTCCAGGAAGGTCTGGAGAAAGGGTTGTCAGTCAGTTCTCTGAAAGGTCAGATTTCTGCATTATCTATTTTGTTACACAAGCATCTAGCGGATGTACCAAATGTTCAATCTTTTTGTCAGGCCCTGGTCAGAATCAGGCCTGTGTTTAAACCTGTTGCTCCTCCTTGGAGCCTTAATCTTGTTCTTAAAGTTTTGCAGCAGGCTCCGTTTGAGCCAATGCATTCCATAGATATTAAGTTGCTATCTTGGAAGGTTTTGTTTCTTATTGCTATCTCTTCTGCTAGGAGAGTTTCGGAACTCTCGGCTTTGCAGTGTGATTCGCCTTACCTTATCTTTTATGTGGATAGGGCGGTTCTTCGTACTAAATTGGGGTTTCTTACTAAAGTGGTTTCAGATAGAAATATTAATTAGGAAATTGTTGTTCCTTCTCTCTGTCCCAATCTTTCTTCTCATAAAGAAAGTCTGTTGCACAACTTGGATGTTGTGCGTGCTCTAAAATTCTACCTACAGGCTACTAAGGATTTTCACCAGTCTTCTGCCCTGTTTGTTTGTTTCTCAGGAAAGTGTAAGGGTCAAAAGGCTACTGCTACTTCTCTTTCCCTCTGGTTAAGAAGTATCATTTGTTTTGCTTATGAGACTTCTGGACACTCCTCTTCTTGGGCTTTCAAAAATGAAGCTTCTGTGGAACAGATTTGCAAGGCTTCAACTTGGTCCTCTCTGCATACTTTTTCCAAATTTGATACTTTTTCCTTGGCAGAGGCCGTTTTTGGGAGAAGGGTTCTTCAAGCAGTGGTGCCTTTTGTTTGGGTCTGCCTGTCTTGTTCTCCCTCCCTGTTCATTCTGTGTCCTCTAGCTTAGGTATTGGTTCCCACTAGTAATTGAATGACTTTGTGGACTCTCCATATCTTAGAAAAGAAAACAAAATTTATGCTTACCTGATAAATTTCTTTCTTTCCGGATATGGAGAGTTCACGACCCACCCTTTATTAAGACAGTTATTTTTGACTAAACCTCAGGCACCTCTACACCTTTGTGTTATTCCTTTTCCATTTCCCTTCGGTCGAATGACTGGAGATTATGGTAAGGGGAGTGACACTTAACAGCTTTGCTGTGGTGCTCTTTGCCTCCTCCTGCTGGCCAGGAGTGATATTCCCACTAGTAATTGAATGACGTTGTGGACTCTCCATATCCGCAAACAAAGAAATTTATCAGGTAAGCATAAATTTTGTTATCTATAGCTGTCTAACGCTATAAATGTATGTGTGTATATATACCATGTGTGAGCACAGAATCCGGTTTGTCAATCTCTTTCTAAATATTGAAGATAATATTAGCAATTGTATGATTTAGAATATTTTCCTTTACTATTTCATGTCTATTAACTATGAAAAATGTGGCAGATTCTGAATAAAGAATGCTTTTTAAAATATTAAACAATAATAATGTTGCATTTCTCTGTCTATAGTTAAAAGATTATGATAGTTTAAAAAAATCAAAAAATCTATGCACTGCTGACTGCAGTTTTAGCTTGGGTCCACCAGTTCTCTGCGCTCTTAAGCGGTATTTTAATTATGGGTTTGTGATAAAATTACAATCCCACTATAATGGCCCTTCAAGTTATTAATAGAACCACATAATTTCGTTTTTGTAATATAATATATTTTACAATATCATATTGTTTTATTATCCTTTTAATTTAGGGAAGGTGCAGTTATATTTTGGAATGTCGAAGATAAAACTGTAAGTAAATATACTGTTTGGCTATGTTTATAGAGCTGAAATAATGTGTACATTTTTATTGCATACAAAACCTTGTTCAGTTTACTCAGCAGTATTGAGCACCAGGAATCTATCCCATGAAATATATATATATATATATATATATATATATATATATATATATATATACACACACACGTTAAAACGGACATTACCCAAGCGACTGTGGGTAAAGCCCAATGTACTGTAATTCCCCCATCTACACTATTTCTTTTGCCTCCGCTTGGGGAGGTTCAAGGAAGGCGCCCCGCCGATCCTCTGGCATGCACCCCAAGTGAACCTTGGGGAATGAGGTTTACAAGTGGGTCTTCACCCCCTTGAACCCCCCAGGCGGAGGCAAAAGTTATATTGAAGATGGGGGAATTACATTGCAGGCTTTATATGTTTGATGCAGTGACTCGGCACTCAAAGGGGATTTATGATCATACATCAGGCTTTACCCACATCCGCTTGGTTAATGTCCGTTTTACACAGGTAATACATATACATATACACACACACACAGAAGCGCACTCTCAGGAATGAGCAACCTGTTCAACAACATTTTGGCTTGTTCTATGGCGATTTATCACCTGGGTACAGCTTCTTTTTAGCTATTCCTGAGAGTAAACTTCTCTCTGTGTGTATTACCAGACGTGGACTCCTTGCTCAGCGTGCTTAGAGGAATATGGCTACATCTAACTGATGAGGCCCAATGGATGTCAAAATGATTGTCTGGGGTTTTCGTGTTCCTTGTTCAGTGAGGAATGGCCTGGTATTTCGGCGCTAGACTGACCTTTTTAGGCAGGATCAGACTGATATACTACAGGAAAGTCCTACTCTCTGAAAAGCATTACTGGGCTAAAAAGAAGCTGCACCCAAGTTGTAAATCGCCATAAAACAAGCTAACAAGTTTTTGAGCTGGTTGTTCATTTCTGAAAGTGTGCTTCTGTGTGTGCGTATAAATATATGAAGAAGCTTGTTTTTCATTTTAAATTAATGTACTACTATTAGAGGGGTACTACATATATAACAACAATTATATATTGTATCTAGTATGTATGAAATACAGATATGGGACTTCTTTGATTTCCATGTTAACAAATGTATTACTAATACAGTAAAGGTTTATATTTTTTTACACCCGTTCCTAATATGCCCATGGTGTTGAAAACAATAAAATAAGATGAAATAAAATAAAGTTAATTTGCAGTTGGGATCTGAGTTACAACGATAAAGTAAAATATATGGTTTTACCAACTTATATTTTTATAATCATGACCAGTAATATAATTTATTGTGCGTTTGTATTCTTTTTGCACTGATCTGTGTAATTTTAATAAAAATGATGTAAATTGATGTTTTAAAGTTAACATTCACAAATTGTTTTTATCTTGTACCTGACTCTGTTTTTACTTTTTTTTCTAGATGAAACATGTAATGCAAATTCTAGAGCGTCATGAAATTCAGCCATATGAAGTGGCCCTGGTTCACTGGGAGAATGAAGAAGTAAATTACAGATTTGGAGAGTAAGCAGTTTTTTTATCCCAATGAAATAGTGTAGTCTACATTATATACATTTGCATTATTTTATCCTTATAAATATTTTTTTAAACAATGACCCTTTAAAACATTTTTTTTTTCTGCAGGGGACACTCAAAGCTTGTGAATGGCGAAATTCAGCTGAGCTTACAATCAGAGGCTGATGACACCATTTTGGAGAAATTTGCCTTTTCCAATGCACTTTGTCTTTCTGGTGAGCTCTTGCTTGACCGGACTGAGTTTAATAGTTTTTTATCTATGTGCTTTTAAACTAAGTTCAGCAAAGACAAACAGGATTACTTTAGAGACCATCCTCTAGTCATTTGATGATCACCAAACTACTTTAGAAGTCATTTGCACTTCATCAGACATCATCAGGCTAGTAAAGTCATCAGCTAAGGTAAAATAATTCTGGGTGATGACTTCAGAATGATTAGCAGATAACCTTACTGATTACTTCACAAGCATAAACAGTCAATTAATGACTCAAGAGTCATTTTATTTAAATATTTTGGCCTCTGGGCATACTTTAGGATGACTTCTGATGACTTGTCTGGAATCATTGATTACTTCAGAATGACTCCAGGAAGATCATCGTTATTGACTAGGGCCTTTACATAAACCTTAATTCTGGCTAGTGACTTAGAATTTGATGGAGCTTTACCAATATATGACAATAATAATCATAATAAAAAGAAGAAATAATTATAAAATTGCTACAATTGCAAAACAAAACTATGTTTAAAGATAGGAACACTCTCTGCTCTGGTGTTCCAGATGGAACTCTAAAAGCCAAACTCTAACATAGACCGCAACTTTCCCAAATGCGGTTAATACAACACTAAACGCTTAAAAAAAGCAGAGTGGCGCTCGAAACAAGGTGCTAAAGAGTTATGATATAGATATACATATATAAAAATGCAAGTAATGAATATATACTAACGTATCGAATTATGTCAACTAAAATCTATATATGTGGATGAATACAATAATATAGATCAAACAGGGAATTCCACTGTATAATAGTTTATTTCACTTAAAGCAGAAAACGATTTATCAATAAATACAATTAAAATAAATACAATTAAAATAAAGTTGTGGCCACAACAAGAACAAAAATTACACTCAGAGTATCATAAAAATTATGAGCAGATATGGAAATTAGCGCACTGGCACTTAGAGTGAGTCTTTAGCCTGATTTAGGATGCATGTGGTGAAACAATGTCGAAAGATATCAATGTCAGCTCCCTTTGTGAATATTGTAGATAGTTCTATAGGGTATACGTGTATGCCAAATAGGGACAGTGTTCTGATAAACTCAGATGCCTTACCGGACCTCAGATAGGACTCTCACTCAAGCGATAGGGTCCTGCTGCTCTCTGTCTCACGGCGTCTCCTGTTTGCCGGCCGTTGAAGCTACTCACATGACACTCAGCTGTCCTATTGGGTTACTGGTGTGTAGAAGGCAGGTATAATTTGGTTCGATTTGAAAAACCCTTCAATTGGCCGCTTCTTTTTTTTGTTAAAGCTGTATTGCTTTCAATTGCAATAGTAGTTGCAATAGTAGTTGTAATCCACAATCCTGCAGGGGTGGTTTTTGAGTATTCTCTTCTACGCGTTTCGGCTTGGAAACAAGCCTTTATCAAAATGACTCCTTTGTGGCTCCTTGGATCTATTTATAGTGCTTTAATTAGCACACAGCAGGTGTAGCTGAAGTAATCCACCTTGAAACACCTGTTAGGCATTAATACATTCAGAATTTTATTTGTTCTGTGTTGTAGATGGTACTATGCAAATAGTGACAATTAAAAAAAGCCATTTATAAATAGTTCATGTCAAAAAACTCATGTTAAAATATACAAGTATAAAAATATATAAATATATATAGTCATGTTATTTCTGATTCCACATTTAATGTATTCTATCTTTATAGGCAAATTTATAGTAGCAGGAAACTTACATTCTTAAGACAAATGTATCTCTATCTCATTTATAGAGGAAAGTATTTATCTATATCAAAACCTCATGTTAAAACTTGTAAGAAGTTTAAAACATGTTTAAAAAATAAAATAAAAAATGCTATAAGATAATACATAATTAGATCAATCAATAGTACACACATATGCATACATATTGACACATATGTATATATATCTACATATGTATGTATGTCTATATATATATATATATATATAATCTCCATATTCATTTTTAGAGTTTTAATTAAAAGGATTTAGATCCAAATTTGGGGGTTAATGTATTTAAGTTTACTATCAGTTCTGCTTCTGAAAAAAGGAGATCTTTTGTAATGTTGCCTCCTCTATATGGTGTAATTTTATTTAGACCCCTGTACGGATTGCAATATGATTTATCTAATTCAATGCCTTTGCAATAAACAGTACTTGGGTCAAACGAGTCGCCCCCTACGGGACAGTATTAGACAAAACTTGTTAAATATAGAATTAGGCTTTGAAGACCATTTACTGTCAAAACATTTTAAAGAATACCACAACCAAAAGACCAATGGACTACTTTACTGGGGTCTAAAGAAAAATTACACCACATAGGGGAGGCAACATTACAAAAGATCTCCTTTTTTCAGAAGCAGAACTAATAGTGAACCTCAATACACTAACCCCCAAAGGCCTCCACGCAGAGTTGGATGATGATCTAAATCCTTTTAATTAAAACTCTAAAAATGAATCTGCAGAATATATATATATATACATATGTGTCAATATGTTTGCATATGTGTGTACTATCGATTGATCTAATTATGTATTATCTTATAGCATTTTTTATTTTTTAAACATGTTTTATTTTAAATAAATTTATTTAAAATATTTTTAAACATGTTTTAAACTTCTTACAAGTTTTAACATGAGGTTTTGATATAGATAAATACTTTCCTCTATAAATAAAATAGAGATAGATTTGTCTTAAGAATGTAAGTTTCCTGCTACTATTAATTTATTTGTGTATAAAGATAGAATACATTAAATGTGGAATCAGAAATAAAAGAATATATATTTATACATTTTTATACTTGTATATTTTAACATGCGTTTTTTGACATGAACTATATATAAATGGCTTTTTTCTTCTTAAATGGAAAGAGTCCACAGCTGCATTCATTACTTTTGGGAATTAAGCACCTGGCCACCAGGAGGAGGCAAAGACACCCCAGCCAAAGGGTTCAGACGTGTCAGGTTCTGTATGATTTGCTAGGTGTTGAGAATAAAAATCATACAATGAGGTTAGGAACCGCAGCTGCTGAGATTTGATATCAGGGGTGTGAGTGAGAGGACACTATTGTTACTCCATGTGTTAAATACACTGAAAATATGTAGCAGAGTCCCTCAGTCTATAACCCATATAAAAATTGTATATATTAAAGATATGATAAACAATTCATACAACATATATAGATGAGAGAATACAGCTGTACAACTTTAATTAGAGAATCTCACTTTGATATTAATATGCATAAGTGAAAAAAATAGCAAGCTAGAAAAAAGAATTATTTATGGAATGGGGCAGTACACGAACGTTGCGGTATGAGGACAACCTTCAAGTTACAATTCTTAAGTACCTGCGGTGGGGGAAACCCCTAAGTATGCCCAGGGTAAATCCAATAGTGGAGATAGTTGCACAGGCTGCTGAGGGTCCGGTATAGTTGGAGCTCTGTTTCTCCGTGGTCGGCGTGTGACGTCACCGCGGAGTGATCCGATGAAGATCCGGCTCTAGAATTACAGACTGAGGTAGTTTGTTAGGGAAGCAGCAGGAACTAGCTTAGGCTCAGGATAATTCCAGTAAGCTACCAGGAGGTGGCAGACGGATAATAACAAGCAATAGGATAAGTAGGTAGCTGCTATATATAGGCAGGTTACACAAGCAGTGTTAAATTTAAAGCAACAGTTACTTCAGTTACCTCCTACAGAGATGATCCTGACAGTACACCCCCATCAAAGAGCAACTCCGGGGCTCAAGGGTGCGGACGGTCCGGGTTTCTACGATGAAACAGCGAGACCAATCTGCGTGCTGAGATATTGCTAGCAGGTTCCCAGGAGTTATGTTCCAATGAGTACCCCTTCCAACCAATAAGATACTGCAAAGTACCACGGAGCAATCGAGAATCCAGAATGGCATCAACTTCGTATTCGGTGGTTGGATCTATTGAGACCTGCGGAGCAGAATCAGATGGGAAGTTTCTCAAGGCTTTGTATGGTTTTAGGAGGGAGACATGGAACGTAGGGTGTACTTTCATGTTATCTGGAAGTTTAAGCGTAACAGCATTCACATTCACAACCCTAGTTATAGGGTAGGGTCCGATATATAAAGGAGAGAATTTCTTTGAAGGGGTGTTAAGTTTTAGATTTCTGGTGGATAACCAGACTAGATCTCCAGTAGCATAAGAAGGAGGTTTTCTTCTTTTCCTATCATAAAACTTCTTTTGGGTTTCCTTTGACTCTTGGATGGCTCTTTGTATGGTAGTGAAGTTAGAAGAGATGGTATCGGAGAGTTCAGATATACCCGGGAAGTTGCTACGATTATCAGGTTGGAAATGGAACCGAGGGTGGAATCCGTAATTGGCATAGAACGGTGTCGTTCTAGTAGTGGTGTTAACAGTGTTGTTAAATGAAAACTCAGCATATGGTAAATGTATAGACCATGAGTCTTGTTGGTCAGAACAATAGAGTCGAATGAACTGTTCAATCCATTGGTTGCATCGCTCTGTCTGCCCGTTACTTTGAGGATGATATGCTGTAGTGAGTTTTTTATCTATCTTGAATGTCGTACAAAAATTCGTCCATAGTCTACTGGAAAATTGAGTTCCTCTATCACTGAGAATAGATGTAGGCAGTCCATGGAGTTTGAATACGTTTTTTATGAGTAGTTGGATGGTTTCCATAGCAGTAGGCAATTTGTGATAGGGAACAAAGTGAGCCATTTTGCTAAACAGGTCTACAGCCACAAGGATGGTGTTATAGTTGTTTGATTTTGGTAGATCAACTATAAAATCAACGGCTATTTCAGTCCATGGAATTGACGGAGTACTGAGAGGTAGTAGCAAACCATAGGGAGCTTGTTTTGTGGATTTAGAAACGGTGCAAGTATGGCAGGAAGCGACATATTGTTTTATTTCTTGAGACATATTAAGCCACCAATAGGACCTCTTGGCAAGTTCAAGTGTCTTTCTTGACCCCGGGTGTCCCGCTAATAGAGAATCATGAACGGTATGGAGTACCATTTGTCTCCGGATTGGAGGAATGTATAAGAGTTCTTGATGGTAGTACAGGTTATCATCTTTCTTATCTAGAAGAGGTAGGGGTTTTGTCAGATCTTCCTTTTGTTCCTGTACCAATTGTGGTTTGAAGTCACAGATAAAGGAAATAAAACGATCTCTCTGTATCAAACTTTCGTCGGGTGTACGGTGACGCTCAAAACATGATAACCTAGAGAGAGCGTCAGCTTTGTGATTTTTACTCGCTGGACGATAGACTATTTGATAATTAAACCTAGTCAAGAATAGCTGCCACCTTACTTGTCTAGAGGATAGAGTGTGAGTGCTTTTTAGATACTGCAAGTTCCTGTGATCCGTATAGATCAATATCGGAACACTTGTACCCTCAAGAAGGTGTCTCCAGTGCTCGAGAGACAACTTAATAGCCAACATTTCCTTTTCCCCAATGGGGTAGTTTTGTTCAGCTGCATTTAGAGATCGGGAGAAAAAGGCGACAGGACGAAGTGGTTGTTTTATGGCATCTCGTTGTGATAGAACTGCACCTACGGCGATGTCTGAGGCATCAACCTCCAGTATATATTGATTCTCAGAATTTGGAAACCTTAGTATAGGTGCTGTGGTAAACTTGAGTTTCAAATATTCAAAAGCTTTTTGTGCATCTTGATTCCATCTAAAAGGTACGGTGGACTTCGTTAGCGTGGTTAACGGTTTGGTAATTTTAGAGAAATCTTTTATAAATTTGCGATAAAAATTTGCAAAGCCCAAGAATCTTATACTTAGGACTGGGCCAGTCTTTAATGGTTTGTATCTTTGACTCCTCCATGTGAATACCTGACGAGGTGATTATATATCCAAGAAAAGCTATGTTCTGTGAATTAAAAATACACTTTTCGGGTTTGACATAGAGGTGGTTGTCTCTTAACCTAGAGAGGACTTGCCTAACATGTAATACATGTTCGGATAGGGTCTTAGAGTATATCAATATGTCGTCTAGATATATGACTATGAAAATGTCTAAGATATCTCTAAACAGGTCATTTATTAGGTATTGGAAGGTGGCTGGGGCGTTGCAGAGCCCGAACGGCATGACTGTGTATTCATAATGGCCATATCGGGTCCTGAACGCCGTCAGCCACTCGTCCCCACTTCGTACTCTGATTAAATTATACGCCCCCCGGAGGTCCAATTTCGTAAAGAATTTGGCCCCTTCTAATCTTTCGATTAGTTCCAGAATCAAGGGTAAGGGGTACCTATTTTTTATGGTGATCCTATTCAGTTGTCTGTAATCTATG
Organism: Bombina bombina; assembly: GCF_027579735.1. Taxonomy (NCBI): domain Eukaryota; kingdom Metazoa; phylum Chordata; class Amphibia; order Anura; family Bombinatoridae; genus Bombina; species Bombina bombina. The sequence continues at coordinate 1,016,892,922 of NC_069504.1, forward strand.
ATGGGCCTTAGGGAGCCGTCTTTGTTTTTGACAAAAAATATTCCGGCTCCCGCCGGCGAGTTAGAAGGGCGTATAAACCCCTTCCTTAGATTATCCTCCAAGTAGGATTTCAAGTGTTCGAGTTCTGTTTTAGAAAGGGGGAAAATGTGGCCACAGGGTATATCCGCACCTGCTACTAACTCTATAGGGCAGTCATACTTCCTATGTGGGGGTAAAGTCTCAGTCTCAGTTTTGTTGAATAGGTCCATAAAATCCCTATACTCACTAGGTATATTGATCCCTGAATCTACCCGAGTGGTGTGGAGGATAGCAATAGGGAAACATGTAGTGGTACAATATTTAGAGCTGAATGTGAGTGACAGTGTGTCCCATGAGATATAGGGGTTGTGTAAACTTAACCAGGTCAACCCCAGAATGACAGGTGATACTGGTGAAGCAATGACGTCAAAGGATATACATTCCCTGTGATGTTCAGTAGTGGATACCAACAAGGGTATCGTTTGAAATTCAACAGGTCCTGAGGAAACAATCTTACCATCTATACCACGCAAAAGAATGGGAGACTTTTTCTGCACCAGTGGTATTTTATTTTTATAAGTGAATTCCTTATCTTTTTTTCTGTCAGGTTCTGTATGATTTGCTAGGTGTTGAGAATAAAAATCATACAATGAGGTTAGGAACCGCAGCTGCTGAGATTTTAACTATGTATTTATAAAAAAGAGGGTGAAATGTAGCAGGTAGAGATACTGCTGTATGACATGAACTACCACCTGTGATAGTGTCAAACATCAGATAAATCAGTTCGCAGAGATTTGATATCAGGGGTGTGAGTGAGAGGACACTATTGTTACTCCATGTGTTAAATACACTGAAAATATGTAGCAGAGTCCCTCAGTCTATAACCCATATAAAAATTGTATATATTAAAGATATGATAAACAATTCATACAACATATATAGATGAGAGAATACAGCTGTACAACTTTAATTAGAAAATCTCACTTTGATATTAATATGCATAAGTGAAAAAAATAGCAAGCTAGAAAAAAGAATTATTTATGGAATGGGGCAGTACACGAACGTTGCGGTATGAGGACAACCTTCAAGTTACAATTCTTAAGTACCTGCGGTGGGGGAAACCCCTAAGTATGCCCAGGGTAAATCCAATAGTGGAGATAGTTGCACAGGCTGCTGAGGGTCCGGTATAGTTGGAGCTCTGTTTCTCTGTGGTCGGCGTGTGACGTCACCGCGGAGTGATCCGATGAAGATCCGGCTCTAGAATTACAGACTGAGGCAGTTTGTTAGGGAAGCAGCAGGAACTAGCTTAGGCTCAGGATAATTCCAGTAAGCTACCAGGAGGTGGCAGACGGATAATAACAAGCAATAGGATAAGTAGGTAGCTGCTATATATAGGCAGGTTACACAAGCAGTGTTAAATTTAAAGGAACAGTTACTTCAGTTACCTCCTACAGAGATGATCCTGACAAGACGTTTCTTTGAGACTGTGGTCGTGCCCTATTGTTCTGGGCCTTCCGCCTTGGGGAGGGCCTCTACAGTTCCCCGCAGGTGTAACTGTCCCTGAGTGTTGTGCCTTTCTGTACAGGATTGCATGCCTTCGCTTATTGCTCAGACATGTTTTTCAGTTATTGAATGACCCTATCGTTACCAGATACGGGGATTTTCAGTCTGCTAATTTGAATGGTGCACCTCATTAGACATGTGGGGATGAAGTAATCTCCTGATTGTCATTTGTTTGAGATCTTTCCCAGTTTTTGAAAGATAGGGCTCTGTTTGGCTGGTTCTGTGGGTAGGCCTGTGTCTTTTTGGGCGTTAACCTCCGGGTTGCCTTATATTTTATTTATATCCGATGGGATGTCTTTTTTATTTGTTTTTGTTTCCTTCAGGAACCTTCTGGGATTGATACTCTTTATTACTTCTTCGGAAGTTGTTTTGGACATGTTAGTCCTATGTTAAAAATGTCTGTTTTCAGTTTTTTCCCCTATGAGGGAGAAATTATGCAGCTTGCCGGTTAGGACCCTAGGTGCAGGCTGGTCCTGTTGGGTTTGTTCGGTCTTGCGGCTGTTCAGACTCGTTCTGATGCCGTCACAGACACATATTTATGTGTATATACACATATTAACACATAAATATATATGTATGTAAGCATATATATTTACATTGCAGTCTATGGGAACACACAGTTCCCATAGACCACAACGTAAAGGCACTTGTCAGTGCCGTTTTGTTTTTTTCTAACACCCCACTACCAACAATTTTAAAGCATGAAAAATGCCTAGTGCAGTTTTTTTATATAACAAACTATAATGCCCTCTTTTTGATGGCATTTGTGGCACTTCTAGAAAATTAACCAGATCTGATAATGCGTGATAACTTAGCGATCCACTTGTAATCTAGCCCTATATCTATAACATATATTTATATATATATATTTATATATATATATATATATATATATACATACATTCATACATAGATAGATTTACATACTCCCCTTGTCATATACCATATCCTTTTTAATTCTACCACAAAACATTTTTTCATTAATAAACCTTTGTTTCATATGTATTAAGTTTAAATATACTGTAACTAAAAACCTATATTCCATTAGCATTTCCTTGTGTTTTGTTATGTAAACTAACAAGCAATAATTGTGCTAGATTTTATAGCAGTATTTTGGATTGTGCTCTAGCACCACACTTAAAGTGATGGTAAACTCTCCCCTTTTTAAAATCAGATTTGGAATGCTAGAGATATTTTAGATGGAGTTGAATTCATTAGATGTAATGAAGATGCACTATAAGTTACTTTTTTAATATAGATATTAAATTCAAATTCCTCTCGCTCCCCTGCCCACTTCAAAAGTCAATTTATCTGTGAGCTAACAGATTGAATTGTTTTCCAATCAGTGCTCTGGCTACAACAAAAATGCCATATGGGGAGAGCGCTGATTGGACAACAATCCAATCTGTTAGCTCACAGAAAAATTGACTGTTGAAGTGGGCGGGGGAGCGAGAGGAATTTTAATTTCATGTCTATATTAAAAAGTAACTTATAGTGCATCTGATGAATAAAACGCCATTTAAAATATCTCTAGTATTCCAGATCTGATTTAAAAAAGGAGAGAGTTTACCATCACTTTAATACAAATGCAATGGGCTCTATGTAACAAGCTCCGTATGGAGCTTGATGGCCCCTGTTTCTGGCGAGTCTTCAGACTCACCAGAAACAGCAGTTATGAAGCAGCGGTCACAAAGACCGCTGCTCCATAACCTGTCCGCCTGCTCTGAGCAGGCGGACACACATCGCCGGAAATCAACCCGATCGAGTACGATCGGGTTGATTGACACCCCCTGCTGGCGGCCGATTGGCCGCGAGTCTGCGGGGGGCGGCGTTGCACCAGCAGCTCTTGTGAGCTGCTGGTGCAATGCTGAATACGGCGAGCGTATTGCTCGCCGTATTCAGCGATGTCTGGCGGATCTGATCCGCACTGTCGGATCAGGTCGACAGACATTGATAAATAGAGTCCAATGTGCCTACTAATAAAGCTCTGTTTTATCCATTAAAAATATAGGGTACGCTAAAAAATGTTTAGCCACTTTTGTTAAAATATTTTACCATCCACTTATAGTACCAGATTTTGCATTGTTCTTATTGCAGGACCAAGTGCAAGATAATGCACCCTTTGCTATCGATTGTGCTCCACTTGTAATCTAGCCCAATGTGTTTGAAAACATTGGGAACAGATACAAGTTCTGAAATATTTTGTCTTGTGCTTTAATTGTATTTAAAAACATATTAACAACAATCAAATCTGTTTTGTTTTGACAGTGAAATTGGCTATTTGGGAAGCTACTCTTGATACCTTTGTTGAGTCTATCCAGTCAATCCCAGAGGCAGGTTACTTATTGATTTTATATTTACAAATATAGAAAAATATTCTTTTATGCATGGGGAGGTGTTAAACACGTGAATGCCGGACCTGCTTTGACAGTTGTTTTATTTTTATATATTTAATATTGTTATTGAATATTAGGTTTATCATGCTATATATATTTTATTTTATTTGAATTTACAATTCAATAAAACAAACAAACAAATACAATTAAATAATGACTTTTCCTGGTGGCATTAAAGAGTGTGCAGTTTAGGTATTTCAGGCTTATATCACTGCAGAAACATAATGACAGCCAAAGATGTTCTGGCCATAGATATATATTAACATGCTTCCATAGCAGCACAATAATTAGAGACATGGTACCTATATGGTACTTTAAAACTCTGATTAGAAAACTTTATAATTGTATGCTCTGTCGGAAACATGAAAGACAAATTATGGGTTTTCATAAATTTAAATATGAATTAAAAAAACAAACAGGTTTAAATAATAAAACTGTTTCTTTCCCACATTTGCATCAATAATAAATGAGAATAATGTCCCTTTAAGACATTGCAGCACAAGGCTATATTGCAATGGCAAGCAAAGCACAGTCTCATAGTTCCCCAGCAATGCCCTATAATACTGTCTTAGAATCAGACTATCCCACATTTGCATCAATGATAAATAAGAATCATGTCCCTTTTTAAGACATTGCAGCACAAGGCTATATGGATATGGCAAGCAAAGCACAGTCTCATAGTTCCCCCAGCAATGCCCTATAATACTGTCTTAGAATCAGACTATAAGAACGTGATGTCTTACCAAGTATTAGGTCACTCTTTGGCAACACATAACATTATTTCCTAGTCTAAAGAAACAAATCTATTCATTTATAGTAATAAATGGATTAAATCTCAACACATCAGGTAGATACCAATGAGAAACAATCCACGCTTATTCTACTATCGTGAACAAATATTTCCCCCATAAATCTATATTGTAGAAAGCTCATAGGAAACCATATTACCCCAATCAGGTAAATGATGTGTTTTTACACAACATTTTGCAATTTCATATCAACATATTTATTTATAGCTTTCTATAACACATAATAAAGTTACTTTCCATAATTAAATATGCATTGTTTTTTTGCTATTATATAACTAGATTGCTATGATATTTTATTTTTAATGAGACTTCTCACGTGAATTAGTGGCATCAAATCAAATAAGGCTAGGACCCACAATTGTAGATAACATGAATGATTTGATTATTTTGACACCAAACATCCATTTTCATCCTTTCTGTGTCTCATAGATGCTGAAAGCTAGAAAGAAAATCAAATTGTCTCATGATGATGTGATGCAGAAAATAGGAGAGTTGTTTGCTTTGAGGTGATATTGTTTTCTAAAGTATGCTTGTTTTATTCAATATAATTCTATTATACTCATACATAATGTGATCATTTCAGGGAAGTTAAATATTTTTAAATCTATATATGTTTTTGAGGGAGCATTCATTTTAGAAAAATTATCTGAAATTTTATAGTGAATAAGAACCAGGGATCATTCTTCACTTGTTTTAATGATTTTGGCCAAAAACAAAAAAAAACACATAGGGGTAGATTTATCATAGTGCGAGCGGACATGATACGATGTAGCGTATCATGTCCGCCGCACATCGATAAATGCCGACAGCATACACTGTCAGCATTTATCATTGCACCAGCAGTTCTTGTGATTGGCCGCTAGCAGGGGGTGTCAATCAACCTGAGTTATGGAGCTGCTGAGGGCTCCATACAGAGCTTGATAAATCGTCCCCTTAGTATATACTGTAATTGTCTAAAGATCAAATAATTATCTTTAGATTGTGAGATTTACATCCCCACATACATCTGCAATGTTATGGGTTTCTTAGGGTCCCATGTACTTGTGTCTTTTAAACCTGCTGGTGATCCCACTAATGTATGAACACACTGCAAATGCCCCAGAAACCTATTTCTGTTTTATAAGTGGTACTAAATCTGTAAGTACTGTCTGTGATTGCCTTTACTGGTCATTCACTGTGGGCAACCAAGGAAATGGCGAGCAAATTGCAGTATTGTCTCTGGTAAAAATAGTCCGCTAGCTTCTTAACCCCTTAATGACCACAGCACTTTTCCATTTTCTGATCGTTTGGGACCAAGGCTATTTTTACATTTTTGCGGTGTTTGTGTTTAGCTGTAATTTTCCTCTTACTCATTTACTGTACCCACACATATTATATACCAATTCTCGCCATTAAATGGACTTTCTAAAGATACCATTATTTTCATCATATCTTATATTTTATAAAAAAATTTTATAGTAAATTATGAGGAAAAAATGGAAAAAAAAACGCACTTTATCGAGGCATCACTGCAATAACCGGAAAGCATCTGGAAGCGATCCGGATCGCTTCCACCACTTTCCCAGACCGACGACGTATAGGGTACGTCCTTGGTCGTTAACTGTAATTTTTTGGAGGACGTACCCTGCACGTCGTCGGTCATTAAGGGGTTAAATTGTCATTCTTTAACTCTCTTTTGTTGTTGCAAGTCATGCAAAACAATGTCTCCATTCTCAGAAATAAATGTATAGCTATCAACTAGATGGGTATATGGCAGTGCCAATCTTTACAATGTGGGTTACACAGTAGGCAGCATATCAGAGGTAACTGAGCAGTGTGTACATAAACAGAAGAAGACAATACTTTGTAGTACTAAAGGGACAGGAAACCCCAACATTTTATTTTATGATTCGGATAGAACATACAATTTCAAACAACTTTCCAATTTACATCTATAATCAAATTTGCTTCATTCTCTTGTTATCCTTTGCTAAAGGAAAAGCATTGCACTACTGGCAGCCAGCTGAGCACATCTAGTTAGCCAATCACAAGAGAAAAATGTGTGTTGGCACCAATCAGCAACTAGCTCCCACTAGTGTAGTATATGTGCATATTCTTTTTCAACAAGGGATACCAAGAGAATGATGCACATTTGATAGAAATGAATTTAAGTGTTTAAAAATGACATGCTCTATCTGATTCTTGCAAGTGTAATTTTGACTTTCCTATCCCTTAATAATGAGAATGAATTCTAGACACGTAAAATGTATAATAAAAAAAATATATAAACTCTGCTTTTTTCTTTCAGACATCGTATAAATTTGAGCTCTGACCTTCTCATAACTCCTGATTTTTACTGGGACAGAGAAAACCTGGAGCATCTTTATGACAAAACTTGTCAGTTCCTCAGCATTAACCGCAGGGTCAAGGTATGATAAGGGTGTTTAACAGACAGTCAATACAACTGCACAGTCATTATGTGTTATACCAATGCTAATGTGAATATCTAATAAACTATATAAAATAATAACTATACACAAATTCAAGTTGGCAGAGTTTAAGTACATTATTACATTTTAAAAGGCCTGCAATATTTTCAAAATATTATTGGATCCAGAAATGTATTTAGCCCTTACCCAATACATTTTATAATGCAGTTTAAATTCAATTAATAACCTTATCTTTTTTATTTATATATTTGCTGCACCAAAAAATTATATATATATATTATTAAAGATTGTATCACAATCTGGTATTAGACACACGACCTGATGTTAACATGCAACAATGAAAATTAGGGGCCTTATTACAAGTGGAGCATCAATTAACGATCCTGCTCAACCGTTAATTGTGCTAGAAGTAAACCTTTTGCGTGCGTCAGGTTGAGCTCGTATTGTGAGTCAAAAGTAAACTGTTTTCATTCTCGCGCTAACCCAACAAGCATAAAAAGCCGAACTTAGAATATTGTGTGTGTTTTATGTGTTCCCCCATAGAAGTCGATGGAGGAAAAAAGTGGAACACCCACTATCGCGCAAACCTGATCACATATTCTTATGTGTGCTAACTGGATATGGAAATCTGAATATTTCACATTCTAATGTTCTTCACATAAATACCTATTTCTACATATATCTGATGTTTTTTTGTAAAATATATATATATATATATATATATATATATATATATATATATATATATATATATATATATATATATATATATATATATATATATAATAAAGTGAAGAAAAAATAAAAAAAAGATAAGCGCACAGAGTTAAGAGTCTCTAGTTGGAAAAAACTTTGATGATAATCCAGGTGATAAAATTATAAATGAGGTCCACCTTCACCGTACTCCAAGTGCAGAAACATCCAAAAGGGAATGGCTATTAAGCTTACCGAATGTTACCTCAATCTCATGAGGTAAGTAGAATGCTCAAGGAGAGGGAGAAGACACCACCCTTCGATATGGCAGCCAACTGGTACACCCAGGCCCAGCGAAGTAATCCCCTGTAGTCCTTTCTTGCTAGACCAGTCTCCCCTTCCCTGTAACTTATGTTAAAAAAGTTTACAAATTGTCACCCCTTTTTGTTCCCTCACTGCAATTCCACTGTCACAGTGACCCCATAATGCACCAGACCTATTTTGTAACCTGTACCTGTACATTCTAATGTTCTTCACATAACAGAAAAGGTTCTATTTATTCATACCTATTTCTACATGATTATATAGGTGTAGATATATACAAATATATATAGGAATATCTATTTATAAATACATAAAAACATTCTGCTATGTGCAGAACATTGGAATGTGAGATATTTACGGTAAATATACACTATAACACTTTATTAAATTTGAATATTACATAAATATAATTTTTCATGTTTTTATCTACTTAACTTCAAAGGGCCCCAGTACACTTATATGTATGTATATATATATATATATATGTGTGTGTGTGCACATGTGTGTGTATATATGTATATGTCTATAAATACATATATACACACATATAAATACATATGAACACATATATAGACATCACGGTTGTTCTCAAGCGATTGCATTTACTTTCAACTAATAATACCAGCGGTAAGCCAGATGAGCGCAAATATTGGTGATAAACCCCTTATCGCTCGCTAACAAACGCTTGTGCTCCAATCATAATCTGGCCCTAAATTGGAAATGAATTATAAAGCAAAATACTTTCCTTTTAGGTGATAAATGAAAAACTACAGCACTGTACAGAATTAACAGATTTGATGCGTAATCATTTGAATGAGAAACACGGGCTGCGTCTTGAATGGATGATTGTTTTCCTGATTACCATTGAGGTAAAGTACTGTTACCTTTGGGAAATGTTTGCAGTGACTACTTAATCTAGAAACCACCTTAGCAATGTTAAAGAAACATAGCACAATGTAAAAGTCAAAGTTTTTATTTTATTTAATAAGTACTAAGCACTCAAACACTTGAGAGCATTGATTACCAAACTGTTGCTTTATTTACTGTGAGTTTAATCCCTGCATTTATATCTGGAGCAGCACTGGGGCATTATGGGAAACCCCTGCTGTTGTCATGAACTGCATAGCCATTTGCTTTGTTCCAAATTATGCAAATGGTAAATGTACAGTTATTGATAAACTTTGCACACACAATTTAGAGCATTGGTAACTGAATGGCAAGGTTTAATCACAAAAGCATATTATGAATGGCAGTCTGAAAATACTTAAAGGGATAGTAAACCCAAATTAATTATTTCATGATTCAGATAGCGCATGCAATTTTAAGCAATTTACTAATTTACTCCTATTATTAATTTTTCCTTGTTTTCTTGGTATCTTTATTTGCAAAAGCAGGAATGTAAGCTTAAGAGACAGTCCGTTTTTGGTTCAGACCCTGGGTAGCGATTGCTGATTGGTAGCTATATTTACCAACCAATCAGCAAGAGCTACCCAGGTTCTGAACCAAAAATGGGCCGGCTTAGTGATGGTAAAGTTTATCAGTTTAGTTACACAAACTAGTTTGCCTGTCATACAACACACACACACTATATACACTCTGATATAACAAACACATACACACCACCCACTCTCATATAACACACTCCCCACACACTCACATACAACACACACTATATACACTCTCATATAACACACACACACCACCCACTCTCATACAACACACACCCCACACACTCACATACAACACACACTATATACACTCTCATATAATAACACACACTCTGATATAAAAAACTCTACTTAGCGTGTAGTGTTAATTTAATTATTGTATTTTGTAATTTAACAGGTGATGTTTGAGCTTGGAAGAGTCATTTTTTGATTGTTTTGAATCTTCAGAATATTTTTAAAGGAATTCCTAAAGCACCTTATCTGGAATCACTTATGATTTGGCTACTTGTCTGAAGAATATTGATGTAATAAAGATTTACTTTAAGGTAGTATAGCTATTGACACCTTTATGCCTCTTAAAAGGACATGGAAGTGTATTTCAATAAATACTGTCGACATAGGTTGTGTTTTGCCTGTTGCTGTATAAAATGAATATTTTTAAACCCTCTATGTTATTGCTTGTTCAGTATATTATCACTTTACCTCTCCCTCCCGGTTACCTTGTATCTGTGAGTAAATCAGCAAGAGATCATCTGCAAACCTAAAGAACATGGATCCCAAAATGTGTCTTTCGTGATTCAGACAGAGCATACAATTTTAACAAACTTTCCAATTTACTTTTATTATCAGTTTTGTTTCATTTTCTTGGTAACATTTATTGAATGTTAACTACTGGGAGTTAGCTCAACACATCTGAACACATTAGTAAGCCACTAATCAGCAGCTAGCTCCCAGTTCCTGCGCCTACCTAGGTGTGCTTTTCAACAAAAGATAGCAAGAGAAATAAGCAAATTAGATAATAGAAGAAAATTGGAAAGTTAGTTAAAATTCTATGCTCTATCTTAAATATGAAAGAATTTTTTAAGGTTTCATGTCCCTTTAGGCAAATTGCATCTGGCTTGTGTACTAGCACAGTGCTATAAACATCATCAACTTTGTCCCTCTTTCTTAGTCATTCCAATTCATTAAAAACATGGCGGTTTGAAGTAGTTAAGCTACTGTGCAATATAATCATTAAATCAATAATAAATAACTAATAATCACACACACACAAATAATAATAAATGAGATAAAAAGGATATAAAGTGTCAAACAATGCTGGAGTTTCTGTTTTCACAATATCTCAAAGGAAAAAGAAACAAATTATGGTGCAATATTGTTACATAATATAAAAATAGGAACAACTGTGTCAGTAACCTACTCACATAACCGTGAGCTATCTTAAGCTCAAAGGGATAGTAAACCCCAGAATTTTCTTTTATGATTCAGATAGAACATACAATTTTAACCAACTTTCCAATTTACTTCTATTATGAAATTTGCTTCATTCTCTTGTTATCCATTGCTGAAGGGACAGCATTGCACTACTGGCTGCTAGCTGAACACATCTAGTTATCCAATCACAAGAGACAAATGTGTGCATGCACCAATTAGCAGCAGCTCCCACTAGTGTATGATATGTGCGTATTCATTTTTAACAAGAGATACCAAGAAAACGAAGCACATTTGAAAATAGAAGTAAATTTGAGTGTCTTAAAATTACATGCTCTATCTGAATCATGCACATTTAATTTTGACTTTCCTATCCCTTTAAATAAAGTGCAGTCCTGATTCACAAGGCTGTCAGGATCAGCTCTCCCAATTGAAAACTGCTGCTGCCAATTCATAACTGTGTCTCCAAACACACAAAAAAAGCACAATCGTGTGATACTGTGATTTAACCAATGTTGCAAAACTGAATGGAATTGTACTCACACGTTTCAGGAGCTATAAATCAGCTCCTGATATATCTGCAGACCTGATATAGACTACCTGGGAAGCCAACAGTGGAGTAAAGTCTGGAACCGCTTTCTTACAATATATTTATTAAAATTTTAAAACATCTTAAAAAACAATTAATGAATATCATCACATATTATCACTTAGGGCTACAAAAATATTGTCCATTAACCGGAATGGTATCTAAAGTCTCCAAGAAGGATGGTAACGGATTGTAGCAGCAAACAAAGTATCCCTTTAGTTACCAGTCCCTGTTAGGAGCAAAGCCCTTCACTGTGATGTCAAACTAAACTGATACTTTGCTGCTACAATCCGTTACCATCCTCCTTGGAGACTTTAGATACCATTCCGGTTAATGGACAAATCTTTTGTATCTCTAAGTGATTATATGTCCTGATATTTATTAATTGTTTTTAAAGATGTTTTAAAATATTTATAAATATTTTGTAAGAAAGCGGTTCTGGACTTCATTCTACTGTTGGCTTCCCAGGTAGCCTATATCAGGTCTGCAGATATATCAGGAGCTGATTTATAGCTCCTGAAACGTGTGAGTACAATTCCATTCAGTTTTGCAACATTGGTTAAATCACAGTTTCACACTATTGTGCTTTTTTGTGTTTAGAGACACAGTTACGAATTGGCAGCAGTGGTTTTCAGATGGGAGAGCTGATCCTGACAGCCTTGTGAATCAGGACTGCACTTTACTTGAGCTTAAAGGGACACTAAACTCACATTTTTTCTTTAATGATTCAGATAGAACATGCAATTTTAAGCAACTTTCTAATTTACTACTATTATAAATTTTCTTTGTTCTCTTGCTACCTTTATTTAAAAAGCAGGAATGTAAAGCTTGCTTCTTGGTTTGCTAACTGTATACACCAATAAGCAAGCGTTATCCGTGGTGCTGAACCTAAAATGGGCTGGCTCCTAAGCTTTAAATTCATACTTCTTAAATAAAGATAGCAAGAGAATGAATTAAAATTGATAATAGGAGTAAATTATAAAGTTGCTTAAAACTGCATGCTCTATGTGAATCATTAAAGAAAAAATGTGGGTTTAGTATACCTTTAAAGTGAATGTAAATTTTGATGCTAAAGTGTCCAGTTTTTAAAACTTTGATTAAAAACACGGGCACTTTAATTCATCAACATTTACATTTCACTCCTGTTGCGACAAAAAAAACACTTACCTTTTAAACTTCACAGCAGCTCCAGCTTCCTCCGGTCTCACAAGCCATTTCTGATGTCAGAAATGATTGATAGGTCATCCTCCAATCACAGCCCCCCCGGGGGATTCAGTGTCTGATTCACTGCTGTGATTGGAGGAAGCCGGATGCCTTATTTAAGACCCAGGAAGAGGCTTTGAAACGGGTGGAGGAAGCTGGAGCTGCTGTGAAGATTACAAGGTAAGTTGTTTTTTTTCACAACAGAAGTGAAATGAAAATTTTGATGAATTAAAGTGCCCCTGTTTTTAATCGAAGCTTTAAAAATCGGGCACTTTAGCATCAAAATTTACATTCTCTTTAAGATAGCTCAAGGTTATGTGAGTAGATTACTGACACAGTTTTTATATTATGTAACAATATTGCACCATAATTTGTTTCTTTTTCCTTTGAGATATTGTGAAAACAGAAACTCCAGCATCGTTTGACACTTTATATCCTTTTTATCACATTTATTGTCAATATAACCATTAAATCAGGTTTTCTTACACTAATAGAGGGCGAACACTCTAAAAACTCTAAGAAGAGTTTTCTTATGCATTTCTGTAAACTTTCATGGAAGCCAAATATACTTGACCAACGGGAAGATAAATGATGGCAGCTAATTGATTCAGTGTTGACGATGACTACCTAATGTGTTTCAATATAGTTTTTTTTTTTACTTAAAGGGACACTGTACCCAAATTTTTTCTTTTGTAATTCAGAAAGAGCATGCAATTTTAAGCAACTTTCTAATTTACTCCTATTCTCAATTTTTCTTTGTTCTCTTGCTATCATTATTTGAAAAGAAGGCATCTAAGCTTTTTTTGGTTTCAGTACTCTGGACAGCACTTTTTTATTGGTGGATGAATTTATCCACCAATCAGCAAGGACAACCCAGGTTGTTCACCAAAAATGGGCCGGCATCTAGACTTACATTCTTGCATTTCAAATAAAGATACCAAGAGAATGAAGAAAATTTGATAATAAGAGTAAATTAGAAAGTTGCTTAAAATTTCATGCTCAATGTGAATCACAAAATAAATTTTTTGGGTACAGTGTCCCTTTAACCAATAATATGACTTGATGTGTGCAATAAGCAATTTTATATAATTTTGCATAATTTTATTATAATTTTTTTTCTAATTGTTTCAGATGCTTTATTGCAATAAAATATTAACATCCGATTGATCATAAATTTAGTTTTTGTGTTCTTGAAAGTTTTATGTCAGCTGTAATTGGAACTTTTTATTAAACCAACAAACCACTGTATTTATTAAAAAGTGACATGGAGAAAACATCAACATTTAAAAAGAAAAAGAAAATAGCATAAGCTGAACAAAATTATATGAAAATGTTATGTGAAACGTTATACAATGCATTGTAGCTGTAGGATATTTGCTGTGCAACATAAAAAAAGTTAAGAAAACAATTATAAAACTGAGTGTACTTATGGATTGGAAAGATATCAAAATAAAAAAAAATCCTACAAAATCAACCCTGCCCTTTTATGTATATTATATTTTTACTACAGTGTTTTTTTTTGTTTGTTTGCTTGTTTTTTTGTATGAGAACATACAGAATGTGTTATAATAATGTTAAACATGTCAAAATAGCTTTGCATGTTTATATTCTTTTATAAATTATTCCAAATGTATTTTGTTTGTTGTTTTTGTTTTGTTTACTGCAAAGCAAATGAAACATTGTGGAAAAATATATTATATTGTAATACAACACTGTGTGGAGAAGTTATTTCTGTATTTAGAATGCCATTTATGAAATGCATATCTACTTTGCTCATTTTAAATACCTTTAGACAGGTATTACCTTGCCTGTAAATACAGCCCATCTCTTCGCTCACATTTTTTTCCTTCAAAACCCACATGATCTGCTAATTATCTCCCCTATCTATATGTGTTGCAGTCATATACCACCCCTTGCTCCTCAACACAATTTCTAGATCATTAAGAAAAAGAAGCACAGAGGCGCCAACATGGCCTAGTAACGTCACGGCAGTCGGATACAAAACATCAGCAGGATAGGAAATATACTCACAAGCGTAGCGCACCCAAATGGTGCTATTGTGGCAGCCTGGAACATCAAACAGTGGTCCAGCTCACTGGTGTCTCCAGCCAGATAGAGATGATCCTTGGTGAGGGCCTATCCTATGATGCCTATAAAGGCAAAAAAGGCACACACATAGCCCAGTAACGTTTGTACACCAGATAAAAAAGGATTCAAGGTTGTACTTACAGGAAACAAAGCACCACCAGGTGCAATATCAGCAGTACTGGGACCTCTCAGCCGCCCAGTGGACTGTGGAATCCAATTTGCAGGATGCAGAAAATCACCACTTTGGAAGATAGGACTAGCACACACACTCTGCCCCCAAACAGGAGCAGAATAATTGTGATAAAGCAAGTGTATATTTAAAAACTTTTATTTTAAAAACAGCGACATGTTTCTCAGCCACCACAGGCTGTTTCCTCAGGCTATGTTAAAATGTTAACAACACTTGCTTTATAAAGACAATAGAACACATAAAACTAAATCTGTGAACACCTGTTGCACAGGTCAGCAGCTGGTAGGCATGGAAACCCCTATATACAAAACTCTCATATGTAACACAAACCATTTTGAGCAAATCCCAAATAAGAATAGATATCTCTGTATTAACCTCCATACCATTGCCAAACCCAAAATAGACAATAGCAATAACCTTGTAACCCTTCAAATTAAGATTAAAAAATAAAAAATGGAAAACAGTAATATAACAATCACAATAAAAACATTTGTTATACACCTCAAAATAAAATAATCACAATATGTACAACAATATAATATACCCACATAAAAAACATAAGCAAGATACATGTATTTTAATAGTCTCTATTCTACATATAATCACTTAATATGCCTGACCACATGTATGTTTTATATCACAATAGATCTATATTTTTCCTTTAGTATTATAGACCTTAATTGGTATTATATCTACATTGTACCCTCCTTTAAAGTGTGACATTTATTTCTCTGCCCTAACAAAAAAGCTCTCATATGTAACACAAACCATTTTGAGCAAATCTCAAATAAGAATAGATATCTCTGTATTAAGTATAAAAAAATTAAAAAATAAATAATAAATAAGTAATCGCCTTATGTGCAAACCTATAACAAGTAATTAATACTAGATGTGACAACATGAATATATAAATAAATTTACTAAGAGGGAATCTCAACCCAATATATAATTAAGCTTTTACATGCTACCGCATATTAAATAAAATGTAAAATGCAACTCTAGAGCACCTAAACCATAGAAAGATTATTTCATTGTAAGACAGTTTAAACCAGGGGTGTCCAAACTTTGCTCTCCAGAGGTTTTGGAACTACATTTCCCATGATGCTCAGCTAGATAAAATGCTGGCTGAGCATCATCGGAAATGTAGTTCCAAAACCTCTGGAGAGCAAAGTTTGGACACCCCTGGTTTAAACCTTTTGGGAAAGAAAAAAATGACACAATGACTAACTAATGTTAAACCCTATCTGTGATATCATATATGCAAAATGTATGTACCTATATTTAATATAAATGTACTAACAAGATATTTATAATATATAATAAAAATGATAAGCCAAGAATAAAGTGTGGAATGTAATCATAACCTAAAGCTATATCTAAATGACGTGCAGAAAGTATATATATATAAATATGTGTAATCATTGGTCCAACATAAAGATACCCTTGTATCCTATAAATAAGTCATCTGATCATGGTAATCTTATAAGTAATAATAATATTAAAGTGCTATACCGCTAATGTAAGTAGAAAATAAATAAAAAAATTGTTACACAGGCGAAATACTAAACAACCACTGTGTAGGATAATGCAAAAACAATCAGCAACCCCTATCTATGTGTGATGTGATATTGGTGTGAAAAAGTGTCAATGTGACCTAGCTTAATAGAGGCCAACAAAAGAAAAAAAAAAAATATTGGTATTCAGAATGCTGCCATATCAAGGTTCTCAACCCATCTGGTTGGAGAGTACCTAATCTTTTCATCCAAAATGTCTCTCTTCTCCTAAGGGTCATTAGAGCATTGGGACAAGATTTTGAAATAATTTCAATAGGTGTTATTTTGATAGGGTTCTTATCTTTTTTGTGATGAGATAAACAATGTCTGGAGACGCTGTGAGATTTGGCTTTTTTCTTAATGTTATAGGAATGCTCTCCCCATCGTTTTTTTTACCTTTCTGCAGATGCGGCCTACATACTGGGCCCCACATTTACAGTCAAGGAGATATATCACAAAAGAAATTTCACATGTCATGTGACTCTTAATTTTAAAAATGTCACCCTTATTCGAAGATCTAAAACTAGAAGTCCTATGACAAATATTGCTGCACATGCCACAGCGTTTCCTATAACATTTGGAGACTATATTCTTTTTAATTAAAGGCCCAACATTAAAGATGTTGGAGCCTACATTGTTGTTTACAAGGAATTTGTTTCTTACAATCTTACTGGGTGCTAGAACGGTCTTGAGCGTAGGTGCTCTTCTATATACCACTTTTGGTTTGGTCCCTATAATATTCCTCAGAGTGGAATCATCAGTGAGGATAGACCAGTGTTTATTAAGAATTTTATTAATTGCCATATGGTTTGAATTATATCTAGTGATAAATAACGGGGGATTTATTTCTTTGAAGCCTATTTGATCTTTAGATTTTTTGTTTTTATTAATTTTAAAATAACTTGATCTATCCTCTTCCCTAACCCTATTGATCTCATGATTTATCAGATCTACCGGGTAGCCCTTTTCTAGGAATCTGTCTCCAATAACCCTTGCTTGGATATCATAGTCCTCTATTTGGGAACAATTCCTCCTTATTCTTCTAAATTGCCCATATGGGACATTTAGCTTCCAGCTCTTATAGTGATTGCTTTCATAGTGCAGAAAGCTGTTGCAGTCAACAGTCTTGAAAAAGGTTTTAGACCCCACTTTACCATCCGTAGTTTTAATCAATTTCTTGCCGCTGGATATTCTGAGTGAAAGATATACCAAAATTGTTGTGGTTAAGATGATCAATAAACTTATGTATGTCCTCTTCAGACCCTTTGAATAAAAAAATAAGGTCATCTATATAGCGGCCATAGAACACCAGGTTCGCCGCGAATTGCGACTCGTAGATATAAATCTGCTCAAAGTTGCCCATGAACAAATTTGCGAAACTCGGGGCGAACCTGGTGCCCATGGCCGTGCCCTTAATTTGGAGGTAGTATTTACTCTGATAGAGAAAATAGTTATGCTCTAAAATGAATTTTATGAGTTGAAGGAGAAACTCAACTTGTTCAGTGGGTATATAAATATCTTGTACAAGGTAGGAACGTACAGCCCTAATGCCCAACTCGTGCTGGATGTTAGAGTACAGAGACCCCACATCGCAGGTGACCCACCAACAATCATCATCCAAGACACATTCATTTAATTTAGTAATCAAATCGGATGAATCTCTTATGAAAGATGGTAGCGAGATTACAAATTTCTGTAAAAAATGGTCGATATAAGCGGATAGAGAGTCCGTAAGACTCCCTATACTCGCAATAATAGGTCTACCCTGAGGTCTGAATGGGTCTTTGTGCACTTTTGGTAGATATTAGTAAAAAGCAGTACAGGGGTATTTAGGGAGACAATAGTCTCTTTCATTTTTGTTTAAAATACCCATGTCCAAGCCCTTCTGTAGAAGTTCTTGTAATGATTCTAAAAATGCCAAAGTGGGGTCTCCATGTAGGATTTTGTAATATTTCTTATCATTCAAGATCCGATCAGCCTCTGTAAGATAGTCCTGCATATTTTGCAGGACTATTCCCCCACCCTTGTCCGCCTGTCTGATGACCAGATAAGATCTATTCATCAGACTATTGAGGGCTTGTCTTTCCTTATGGTTAAGGTTATTTTTATATCTCAATTTTTTCTGTTTTTTTGCTAATTTTTCAAGATCTGCCATAACAAGATTAGAGAAAATCTCTTTATGGTTACCATTATTCCTTGGAGGCATAAAGCTAGATTTAGGCCTTAGGTCAGTGTGACTATAATCATCAAAGAGGTCTTCCATGAGCATGCAGGGTTCATAAGTGAAACAACCCTCGCTCAAATGGGAATCCATATGATCAGTAGTTATGGGTCTCAAATGATCATTTTTAAGTTTTTTGTCTGCAAAATATTTTTACAGGGATAATTTCCTAACATAACTGTTAACATCCACGAATAATTCGTAGATGTGAAAGTTATTAGAAGGGCTGAAAGACAGACCCCTACCTAGTACTCTAATCTCATCATTGCTTAAAGTATGCGATGAGAGATTAAAAATTCCTTTTTTGTATATCTCTAATTTCTCTTTTTTTGCGGGTGATTGATTTCCCTCTGGTTCCTCGTTTACGAGTCGTCTTTTTTGTCTTTGAGGATATACCGGTCCCATAGGACCGTGCCACACCGGAGGTTCCTGGTTGAACACCCCCCCCCCCTAAAAAAGGCATATTAGAACTATTTGTACTAGTGGTCGGTTCGTTGTCAGCATTTTGTAGTGCCTGATATCTATTCTGATGTACAAAATTGGGCACTTGTGATCTCTGATCTGTATCTTGGTATCCCAATGCTCTATTTGATGATCTGTTGTCATTAGAAAAAGAAGGTACTCTTGCATGTGGAGACCTATTGTCATTAGAAAAAGATGGTGCTCTTATATGTGGAGACCTATCATGTTTGTTAAAATGTGTATTGGAAGTAAAAGTATAGTCTCTGCTCCTAAAATTAGGCTGGTTAACTTCTCTCTGTGTCTGATAGGATGATGATGATTGATCAGAATAGTATACCTTATTATCAGGTGTATATGTGTTTCGCATATGATTATTCTGTCTCTAGGTGAAATTTCTATTCTCTGGTTTTATTCTGTCTCCACCCATATATTGATGTTGGGATCCATATTGTCTCCTATCTCCTGATTGTTGCCCACCTCCGTTGTTATAACCTCTATCATTATGGGTAGATATGTGTGATCTGGATGTACGTTGAATACGATTGTAAGTGAAAACCTGACCTTTGGTGTAATCCTCATTGTCTCTCTCCATCTTTTTATTTTTGTTAGCAATAATTTGTTCCTGATACTCGTCTGCTTTATCATACGTGTTTTTTCTCAATTCTTCAAATTGAGGAAGTGATTTGTGTATATCTATGTCCTTTTGTAAATTGTCAATTTCCTGTCCTACTTCATTTACCAAAACTTGCCTATGTTTAATAAGTATATCCATAAGGGTCAAGGAACATGTATTTAAGGCATTTTCCCATTCTTTAATTACTTCTTCATTGTTTTTAAAAGAGCAGTTTTTGAACATTCTAAGCCCCCTAGGGATTTGGTTTTTACTTTTGTATTTCTTAAGTGTGTCCAAATCCCACCAATGGCGGTGTTCAGTTTTAAGTAAATTTTCAAGTTTGTTAAAAGCAGACTGGAGAGACAGTGGTGGGTTAAGTGTACCAGAGCCTGATTGTTCGACATTAACCCTTCTATTTGCTCTTTCAGAGCAAGACAACATAGTGATGTTAATTTAGCCCCAATATAGGAAAGATATTAAGAATATCAGTGTTTTGTCTATTAGGCTATATGCCCTACAGGACTAGAACAGTGGAAAGATAAATATATACTACAATAAGAACACTATACAATGAGAAGCAGCTCCCCTAGTCATGACCAAGCAAATGTGATAACAAAAGATATAAGGAGGGTGGTGCATATAGAACAGACACCACACTCCTAGGGGGCGCTAACAATAAGCAGCAAACAGTAAGCAGATATATACAGATAATTAAGAGAATATACAATAAACCTAGCACACTTATATCAGATTATTAGAGATGATATGCTCACAAGTGGACCCAGATGATATTGGTATAATCAAATAACAAAATGTCCAAACAAAGAATAATCCAAAAGAAACAAGGCAGCTCTCTGTCATAGGACGGTCATCCTGGTGTGGCGTGATCTATAAGAAAAAGAAGCACAGAGGCGCCAGTCATTGTGTCATTTTTTTCTTTCCCAAAAGGTTTAAACTGTCTTACAATGAAATAATCTTTCTATGGCTTAGGTGCTCTAGAGTTGCATTTTACATTTTATTTAATATGCGGTAGCATGTAAAAGCTTAATTATATATTGGGTTGAGATTCCCTCTTAGTAAATGTATTTATATATTCATGTTGTCACATCTAGTATTAATTACTTGTTATAGGTTTGCACATAAGGCGATTACTTATTTATTATTTATTTTTAAATTTTTTTATACTTAATACAGAGATATCTATTCTTATTTGAGATTTGCTCAAAATGGTTTGCGTTACATATGAGAGCTTTTTTGTTAGGGCAGAGAAATAAATGTCACACTTTAAAGGAGGGTACAATGTAGATATAATACCAATTAAGGTCTATAATACTAAAGGAAAAATATAGATCTATTGTGATATAAAACATACATGTGGTCAGGCATATTAAGTGATTATATGTAGAATAGAGACTATTAAAATACATGTATCTTGCTTATGTTTTTTATGTGGGTATATTATATTGTTGTACATATTGTGATTATTTTATTTTGAGGTGTATAACAAATGTTTTTATTGTGATTGTTATATTACTGTTTTCCATTTTTTATTTTTTAATCTTAATTTGAAGGGTTACAAGGTTATTGCTATTGTCTATTTTGGGTTTGGCAATGGTATGGAGGTTAATACAGAGATATCTATTCTTATTTGGGATTTGCTCAAAATGGTTTGTGTTACATATGAGAGCTTTGTATATAGGGGTTTCCATGCCTACCAACTGCTGACCTGTGCAACAGGTGTTCACACTTTAGAAATTAACTAGCCTATCAGATTTAGTTTTATGTGTTCTATTGTCTTTATAAAGCAAGTGTTGTTAACATTTTAACATAGCCTGAGGAAACAGCCTGTGGTGGCTGAGAAACATGTCGCTGTTTTTAAAATAAAAGTTTTTAAATATACACTTGCTTTATCACAATTATTCTGCTCCTGTTTGGGGGCAGAGTGTGTGTGCTAGTCCTATCTTCCAAAGTGGTGATTTTCTGCATCCTGCAAATTGGATTCCACAGTCCACTGGGCGGCTGAGAGGTCCCAGTACTGCTGATATTGCACCTGGTGGTGCTTTGTTTCCTGTAAGTACAACCTTTTTTATCTGGTGTACAAACGTTACTGGGCTATGTGTGTGCCTTTTTTGCCCTTATAGGCATCATAGGATAGGCCCTCGCCAAGGATCATCTCTATCTGGCTGGAGACACCAGTGAGCTGGACCACTGTTTGATGTTCCAGGCTGCCACAATAGCACCATTTGGGTGCGCTACGCTTGTGAGTATATTTCCTATCCTGCTGATGTTTTGTATCCGACTGCCGTGACGTTACTAGGCCATGTTGGCGCCTCTGTGCTTCTTTTTCTTATAGATCACGCCACACCAGGATGACCGTCCTATGACAGAGAGCTGCCTTCTTTCTTTTGGATTATTCTTTGTGCGGACATTTTGTTATTTGATTATACCAATATCATCTGGGTCCACTTGTGAGCATATCATCTCTAATAATCTGATATAAGTGTGCTAGGTTTATTGTATATTCTCTTAATTATCTGTATATATCTGCTTACTGTTTGCTGCTTATTGTTAGCGCCCCCTAGGAGTGTGGTGTATGTTCTATATGCACCACCCTCCTTATATCTTTTGTTATCACAATTTCTAGATCACTTTGCCACCTGGATACCTTATTTCCTCTCCTCAGACACCCCTGCTTTTATTCTGGGGGATTTAAATCTCCCCATTGTCCCCGCTGCAAAAAAAAAAAACTTCTCCAGTTTACTTCCTCTTTCGATCTGTCACAATGGACTGACTCTCCCACTCACAAAGATGGACATTCCCTTAATTTGGTTTTCAGCTTTTGACGCATTCTCTTCATAAATTCCACTTTTCCATTTTTTGACCATCATCCCCTCACTTGCAATATCCCAGCACCCCCTACAACATTCCCCCCATCTAAGCCTCACACCAAACTCCACAGACGTCCACAGAGTCACTAGATCAGCAACATCTCTCAGACACTCTCAAACTTCTGCCTCTTCCATCTCCTCCTTTTCCTGCCCTGATCGATCTGTCGCTATATTTCTACTCTTACATCAGTGCTTGACAATTTGGCACCTCCTACCATAACTAGGAAGTCACACACTCATCCTCAGCCCTGGCATGTTGCCTACACAAATCTTCTTGCACTGCTAAGCAACATTGGAGAAAATCTAGATGTTAAGATGACTTTCTTCACTACACGTTTACTATTCTGCACTTAACCTCACTAGGCAAGACTACTTCTTTACTCTTATCGCTACTCTTTCTCCAAACCCAAAATGTCTGTTCTCCACTTGCAATACTTTTCTCCGCCCACCACACCTACTACAACTTCCCTCTCTGCTCAAAATTTTGCCAGCCACTTCAACAACAAAATTGATTCCATCAGAAACAAAATCATCTCTAAAACATACTACCAGTCTCCAACCCCCTCAACAGCTCAAAATCATCCAAAACCAACAAACTCACAAATTTAGCTCCTTTTCCCGTTACTAAGGAATACGATTCTGTCCTTATATTGTCCTCTCACCTTCACTTCCTGTCCCCTCAATCCCATCCACGCACAGCTACTCCGCTTCCTCTCTCCTACCCTTACCCCTATTCTTACACACATCTTCATCCTATCCCTCAACACCGGTATAGTTCCCTCATCTCTTAAACTTGCACTAGTCACAGCTATCCTCAGAAAACCCTCTCTTGATCCAACCTCCCTATCCAACTACTACCCTCTTTCCCTACTCCCCCTTGCCTCAAAACTTATTGAAAAGATAGTATATACATGTTTATCACATTTCCTCACATTAAACTCCCCTCTTGACCCAGTGTAATCTAAATTTTGCCCCCAACACTCTACAGAGACAGCAGTCATCAAGGTTACTAATGGCCTACTTACAGCTAAATCAAAAGGCCACTTCTCTCTGCTAATCCTTCTTAATCTGTCTGCAGCCTTTAACACTGTTGACCACTCTCTTTTGCTCCAAAACCCTCATTCCTTTCGCATTTATGACACAGTCCTCTTGTGGTTCTCCTCCTACCTGTCTAACCATACCTTTAGTGTAGCCTTCTCTGTCGCTTCCGCTGCTTTCTACCACTGTCTGTTGGAGTGCCACAAAACTATGTCCTTGGTCCCCATCTCTTCTCAATCTATACATCACCAGAAGGTTCAATAATAAAGTCCCATGGGTTTCAATATCATTTGTATGCTGATGACACCCAAATCTATTTTCTCCAACATTGGTGTGTCCGGTCCACGGCGTCATCCATAACTTGTGGGAATATTCTCCTCCCCAACAGAAAATGGCAAAGAGCACAGCAAAAGCTGTCCATATAGTCCCTCCCAGGCTCCGCCCCCCCCAGTCATTCTCTTTGCCGCTGAACAAGCAGCATCTCCACGGAGATGGTGAAAAGTATGTGGTGTTTAGTTGTAGTTTTTTATTCTACTATCAAGAGTTTGTTATTTTAAAATAGTGCTGGTATGTACTATTTACTCTGAAACAGAAAAAGATGAAGAGTTCTGTTTGTGAGAGGAGTATGATTTTAGCAGCAGTAACTAAAATTGTTTGCTGTTCCCACACAGGACTGTTGAGATGAGATAACTTCAGTTGGGGGGAGCAGTTGGCAGACTTTTCTGCTTAAGGTATGACTAGCCATATTTCTAACAAGACTGTGTAATGCTGGAAGGCTGTAATTTTTCCCCTCATGGGGATCGGTAAGCCATTTTCTTAGTCTCAAACAGAATAAAGGGCTTAATATGGGCTATAAAACTGGTAGACACTTTTATGGGCTAGATCGATTGCTTTATTTAGGCATTTTATACAGTTTGATGTTGAAATTCACACTTTATAACTTTGGGGAACGTTTTTTTACGTCAGGCACTGGTTTAGACACCTTCCCAGTCAGGAAGGGCCTTCTCTGTAGTAGGCAGAGCCTCATTTTCGCGCCATTACTGCGCAGTTACTTTTGAGAGCAGTACATGCAGCTGCATGTGTGTGGGTCTGGAATTAGTTGAAAAGGTTCCTAGAAGGCTTCATTTGGTATTGTATACTCCCCTTTGAAGTCGCAGCAAAGGCTGGGGCTGGGATTGTAAGGGGGTTAAAACTGTAAACGGCTCCGGTTTCCACATTTTAAGGGTTAACAGCCTGAAATTTGGGGTGCAATGCTTTGAATGCTTTAAGACACTGTGGTGAAAATTTGGTTAAAATTGAACAATTCCTTCATAGTTTTTCACATATTCAGTAACAAAGTGTGCCCTGTTTAAAATTTAAAGAGACAGTAACGGTTTTGTTTTAAAACGGTTTTTGTACTTTATTGACAAGTTTAAGCCTGTTTAACATGTCTGTGCCTTCAGATAGACTATGTTCTGTATGTATGGAAGCCAATGTGTCTCCCCCTTCAAATATGTGTGATAATTGTGCCATAGCGTCCAAACAAAGTAAGGACAGTACTGCCACAGATAGTAAAGTTGCCCAAGATGATTCATCAGATGAAGGGAGTAGACATAGTTCTACATCATCTCCTTCTGTGTCTACACCAGTTTTGCCCACGCAGGAGACCCCTAGTACTTCTAGCGCGCCAATGCTTGTTACTATGCAACAATTGACGGCAGTAATGGATAACTCCATAGCAAATATTTTATCCAAAATGCCTGCATTTCAGAGAAAGCGCGATTGCTCTGTTTTAAACACTGTAGAGCAGGAGGGCGCTGATGATAATTGCTCTGTCATACCCTCACACCAATCTGAAGCGGCCATGAGGGAGGTTTTGTCAGATGGGGAAATTTCTGATTCAGGTAGAATTTCTCAACAGGGAGAACCTGATGTTGTGACATTTAAATTTAAATGAGAGCATCTCCGCGCACTACTTAAGGAGGTGCTATCTACTCTGGATGATTGTGACAACCTGGTCATTCCAGAAAAATTGTGCAAGATGGACAAGTTCCTAGAGGTCCCGGTGCACCCCGACGCTTTTCCAATACCCAAGCGGGTGGCGGACATAGTGAATAAGGAGTGGGAGAAGCCCGGCATACCTTTTGTCCCTCCTCCTATATTTAAGAAATTATTTCCTATGGTCGACCCCAGAAAGGACTTATGGCAAACAGTCCCTAAGGTCGAGGGGGCGGTTTCTACACTAGCCAAACGCACGACCATTCCTATTGAGGACAATTGTACTTTCAAAGATCCTATGGATAAAAAATTGGAGGGTTTGCTTAAAAAGATTTTTGTACAGCAAGGTTACCTCCTTCAACTTATTTCGTGTATTATTCCTGTCACTACAGCAGCGTGGTTCTGGTTCGAAGAACTAGAAAAATCGCTCAGTAGAGAGACTCCGTATGAGGAGGTTATGGACAGAATTCACGCACTTAAGTTAGCTAATTCCTTCATTTTAGATGCCGCTTTGCAGTTAGCTAGATTAGCGGCGAAAAATTCAGGGTTTGCAATTGTGGCGCGCAGAGCGCTCTGGCTAAAGTCTTGGTCAGCGGATGTATCTTCCAAGACAAAATTGCTTAATATCCCTTTCAAAGGTAAGACCCTCTTTGGGCCAGAATTGAAAGAGATTATTTCAGACATCACTGGGGGTAAGGGCCATGCCCTCCCACAAGATAGGCCTTTCAAGGCTAAGAATAAGTCCAATTTTCGTTCCTTTCGCAATTTCAGGAACGGACCGGCCTCCAACTCTGCAGCCTCTAGACAAGAGGGTAATGCTTCCCAGACCAAACCAGCTTGGAAACCGATGCAAGGCTGGAACAAGGGTAAACAGGCCAAGAAACCTGCTGCTGCTACCAAAACAGCATGAAGGGGTAGCCCCCGATCCGGGACCGGATCTAGTAGGGGGCAGACTTTCTCTCTTTGCTCAGGCTTGGGCAAGAGATGTTCAGTATCCCTGGGCACTAGAAATAGTCTCTCAGGGTTATCTTCTAGAATTCAAGGAACTACCCCCAAGGGGAAGGTTCCACATCTCTCATTTATCTTCAAACCAAATAAGGAGACAGGCATTCTTACATTGTGTAGAGGACCTGTTAAAAATGGGAGTGATACACCCAGTTCCAACTGTGGAACAAGGACTGGGGTTTTACTCAAATCTGTTTGTAGTTCCCAAAAAAGAGGGAACCTTCAGACCAATTCTGGATTTAAAGATTCTAAACAAATTTCTCAAACGATTTTACCTACAATCCAGGAGGGTCAATTCATGACTACCGTGGATCTAAAGGATGCGAATCTACATATTCCTATCTACAAAGATCATCATCAGTTCCTAAGGTTCGCCTTTCTGGACAAACATTACCAGTTTGTGGCTCTCCCATTCGGGCTAGCCACTGCTCCAAGAATTTTCACAAAGGTGCTCGGGTCCCTTCTAGCGGTTCTAAGACCAAGGGGTATTGCAGTGGCACCTTACTTGGACGACATTCTGATACAAGCGTTGTCTCTTTCAAAGGCAAAGGCTCACACAGACATCGTTCTGGCCTTTCTCAGATCTCACGGGTGGAAGGTGAACATAGAAAAAAGTTCCCTATCTCCGTCAACAAGAGTTCCTTTCTTGGGGACAATAATAGATTCTTCAGAAATGAAGATTTTCCTGACAGATGTCAGAAAGTCAAAGCTTCTAAACGCTTGTCAAGTTCTTCACTCTGTTCTACGGCCTTCCATAGCTCAGTGCATGGAAGTAGTAGGGTTGATGGTTGCAGCAATGGACATAGTTCCTTTTGCGCGAATTCATCTAAGACCATTACAACTGTGCATGCTCAAACAGTGGAATGGGGACTATACAGACTTGTCTCCAGTGATTCAAGTAGATCAGAAGACCAGAGACTCACTCCGTTGGTGGCTGACCCAGGATCACCTGTCCCAGGGAATGAGCTTCCGCAGACCAGAGTGGGTCATCGTCACGACCGACGCCAGTCTATTAGTCTGGGGCGCAGTCTGGGATTCCCTGAAAGCTCAGGGTCTATGGTCTCGGGAAGAGTCTCTTCTCCCGATAAACATTCTGGAACTGAGAGCGATATTCAATACTCTCAGGGCTTGGCCTCAACTAGCAAAGGCCAGATTCATAAGATTCCAATCAGACAACATGACGACTGTTGCTTACATCAATCATCAGGGGGGAACAAGGAGTTCCCTGGCGATGAGAGAGGTGACCAAAATCATCAAATGGGCGGAGGATCACTCCTGCCACCTATCTGCGATCCACATCCCAGGAGTGGAAAACTGGGAGGCGGATTACCTGAGTCGTCAGACCTTCCATCCGGGGGAGTGGGAACTCCACCCGGAGGTATTTGCCCAATTGACCCAATTATGGGGCATTCCAGACATGGATCTGATGGCGTCTCGTCAGAACTTCAAGGTTCCTTGCTACGGGTCCAGATCCAGGGATCCCAAGGCGACTCTAGTGGATTCATTAGTGGCGCCTTGGGCCTTCAACCTAGCTTATGCGTTTCCACCGTTCCCTCTCATTCCCAGGCTGGTAGCCAGGATCAAACAGGAGAAGGCCTCGGTGATTTTGATAGCTCCTGCTTGGCCACGCAGGACTTGGTATGCAGACCTGGTGAATATGTCATCGGCTCCACCATGGAAGCTACCTTTGAGACAGGATCTTCTAGTACAAGGTCCATTCGAACATCCAAATCTAGTTTCTCTCCAGCTGACGGCTTGGAAATTGAACGCTTGATTTTATCTAAGCGTGGGTTTTCGGATTCTGTGATAGATACTCTGGTACAAGCCAGAAAACCTGTGACTAGAAAGATTTACCATAAAATATGGAAAAGATATATCTGTTGGTGTGAATCCAAGGGATTCTCATGGAGTAAGATTAAAATTCCTAGGATCCTTTCCTTTCTCCAAGAAGGTTTGGATAAGGGATTTTCAGCGAGTTCTCTAAAAGGACAGATTTCTGCTTTATCTGTCTTGTTACACAAACGACTGGCAGCTGTGCCAGATGTTCAAGCTTTTGGTCAGGATCAAGCCTGTTTACAAACCTTTGACTCCTCCCTGGAGTCTAAATTTAGTTCTTTCAGTTCTTCAAGGGGTTCCGTTTGAACCTTTACATTCCATAGATATCAAGTTACTATCTTGGAAAGTTCTGTTTTTGGTTGCTATTTCTTCTGCTAGAAGAGTTTCTGAATTATCTGCTCTGCAGTGTAATCCGCCCTATCTGGTGTTTCATTCAGATAAGGTTGTTTTGCGTACTAAACCTGGTTTCCTTCCAAAAGTTGTTTCCAACAAGAATATTAACCAGGAAATAGTTGTGCCTTCTTTGTGCCCGAATCCAGTTTCAAAGAAGGAACGTTTGTTACATAATTTAGATGTAGTCCGTGCTTTAAAGTTCTATTTAGAAGCAA
Source organism: Bombina bombina (assembly GCF_027579735.1). Classification (NCBI taxonomy): domain Eukaryota; kingdom Metazoa; phylum Chordata; class Amphibia; order Anura; family Bombinatoridae; genus Bombina; species Bombina bombina. Next base: position 1,016,922,304 of record NC_069504.1, read on the forward strand.
CAAAGGATTTCAGACAAACGTCTTCTCTGTTTGTCGTTTATTCTGGCAAGAGGAGAGGTCAAAAAGCTACTGCTACCTCTCTTTCCTTTTGGCTGAAAAGCATCATCCGATTGGCTTACGAGACTGCCGGACGGCAGCCTCCTGAACGAATCACAGCTCACTCTACTAGGGCTGTGGCTTCCTCATGGGCCTTTAAGAACGAGGCTTCTGTTGATCAGATATGTAAGGCAGCGACTTGGTCTTCTCTGCACACTTTTGCCAAATTCTACAAATTTGATACTTTTGCTTCTTCTGAGCTATTTTTGGGAGAAAGCCGTGGTGCCTTCTGTTTAGGTAACCTGATTGGCTCCCTCCCTTCATCCGTGTCCTAAAGCTTTGGTATTGGTTCCCACAAGTTATGGATGACGCCGTGGACCGGACACACCAATGTTGGAGAAAACAGAATTTATGCTTACCTGATAAATTACTTTCTCCAACGGTGTGTCCGGTCCACGGCCCGCCCTGGTTTTTTAATCAGGTTTGATAAATTTCTTTCTTTAACTACAGTCACCACGGCACCCTATAGTTTCTCCTTTTTTTCTTCTGTCCGTCGGTCGAATGACTGGGGGGGGCGGAGCCTGGGAGGGACTATATGGACAGCTTTTGCTGTGCTCTTTGCCATTTCCTGTTGGGGAGGAGAATATTCCCACAAGTTATGGATGACACCGTGGACCGGACACACCGTTGGAGAAAGTAATTTATCAGGTAAGCATAAATTCTGTTTTTCTGCACCGGACCTATCCTCTTCCTTGCTAACTTGTGTCGCTTACTGTCTTTCTCATATTTCATCTTGGATTACCTCTCACTACCTTAAGATGAGCTCCTTATTTTCCCCCTTCTTCCAAAATCCTTACCCCTACCCCTGCTTTCTATAACTGTTAAAAATAGCATAATTACCCAAATCCTGCACGGCCGATGTTTTGGGGTCACACTTCACTCAGATCTTTAACTCCTCATCGCCAGTCTTTGGCCAACCTTTAACTTTTCTCCAAAATCTGCCACTTCCTTACACAAGACACAACTAAGATATTAATTCACTCTCTCATATTTTCCTGCCTTGACTATTGCTGCTTCATTCTCTCTGGTCTCCCTAGTTGCCATCTACCTCCTTTACAATCCATAATGAATGCCTCTGCCAGGTTTACATGTCACTCTTCTGCTGCACCCCTCTGCCAATCCCTTCAACAACTTCCTCTAACCTCTAGAATTAAACACAAATTCTGACTCTGACATTTAAGGCCCTCAATGGCACTGCTCCCTCTACATCTCAGAACTTGTCTCCAGATCCTCTCTGTCCCCTTTGCTCTGCTCATGATCTCCTACTCTCTTGTTACATCTTCACATTCCCGGCTACAGGATTTCTCCAGATTGGCCCCTATTTTGTGGAACTCTAGGCAAGACTCTCCACCAGTTTTGAAAGTTTCAAGCGCTATTTCAAGACTCTAATTTTCAGAGATACACTATACGCTAAACCTTTCTAACCTCAGTTCTTCCCTTCTTTTGTTATCCCTGTAAACCCCCTTAGCATGTAAGGCTACGAACCCAGCTGTTTGTAGATCACCTTCATGGGAGCTGATTTACAACAGTGCAACTCTTGGCAGGTGGCAGGACCCTCTACCCATTTGTTCTGTATAAATGCTACATTGAATATTATACATATGTTTATAGCGTTGCAGGATCTGTTGGCGCTCTGCAAATAACTGGTAATATAGCTGTCTAGAGCCTTCAACCACTAATTTAATTATTTAACTAAACATTAAAAATGTTGAGATTTTAATATACAGTGTTTAGTTATATGTAGTATAACAACTTGTCATTGTACTTTCATTATTAATTTCCCCCCTTTTTATGTAATTTAAATCTGAATATTGTGGGCTTTCCAATTCCTGTTAGAGGTGAAAGTGCAGATTCCAGACCTAATGAACACGGAAGAAGGCGGCCCTTCGTGCTGTTTGGCTATTTTCTGAGCCAAATTTATTCTTGTGAAACAGCAACACACTAAAATCTGGATTTGCAGATTTTAGTGTGTTGCTGTTTCACAAGAATAAATTTAGTTCCAAAAATGGTTGAAAGGCACGAAGGGCCCCCTTCTTCCGCATTCGGAGGTATCCGAAACCTCGGAATGCCCATCCCTATACTCCACAGTCATTGGTTGCAGACTCTAGTGACTCATTTATAGCAATTCGTAGTCTCTGGAGAAAAAAAAAAAACTAGGTTACAACATGCATATTATTGTCTGGTTGATGTTTTCTTGAGTACATATATTTAACATTTAATGTCTCCCTCCATAAATCTATAATACTGATTACGAGGCTCACTTTCTGTCCTAATAATAACCTTATTTTTTATTTATTAGGATTTATTGATAAACATGGATGCACACCAAAGATTTTCTTCCAGGGAAGTGGTTGAAAAAAAGTACAAATATCTCATTTTAATTATATCAAGAATTTATATGTCAGGTTAAATTGTTGAATTTTTTCATAGACCATGTGATATCTTTAGGTGTGTGCTATTTATTTGATAAAGAAGTGTGTTGGTTTAGTTCTGATTGTAATGGATCCACAATTTCCTTGCCCAATGCACTTTGTGGTCACCATTTATACACAGAGGGTTTTTTTATCAGTTATGTGACATCATGAGGACCATTTTACCATTTTATAATGAGAGAAGTCATTAGTATTGGGGGTCTCATTGGCATATGGAATTATTTTTGTTCATAAAAGAGACAATCTCACCATATTTTCCTTTGGTCATTATAAATCCAAAGTATCATTAAAGAAATTGGCATGTACACTTATGTGACCCTTTGTTAAAAAAATATATACTACGTTATAAAAACTAATATGTTGTCTGTACACACTCAATAATCATACTGCTAAATGGGTGACCTTCATAGCATTACAGGTAGAAAACACTTTATCCAAACTACTTTGGACCAGAAAAGGGTTGGATTTCGGAATAGTTTGGATTATGGAATATTTGCATTTTTAAAATGGACAGTGGAGGGGGTATGGAACCAAGTGTAACCAACAAGATATGTCTTATAGTCAATATTTACATGCCATAATGCAGCTTATACTGTACATGTAGGATAAAGATAGATAAAGTAATCTTTATTGAGGCACAAGAAGTAATTTATACAAAACAAAAGTTACAAAATAAATGTATACATAGAATACATGATAATAAAATAGTTGTCTTCACTTGATTTATTATATTTCCAGTGCTTCCCTTTTTCCTTATACCCCACTCTTAATTAACCCTAGCATAACTACAAACACCACTAAAAGAAAAGACAATAATAATAATAATAATAAAATATTATTATTTTTCTCCACCCTAGTATTTAATCATCTAAGTCTTTACCAGAGATCCAAAAGAACTATATCCATATTTCTGAAGGGATACATTAATTGGTTTTGTTCCCTTTCTGTCTGAGCTCTGATAAATACAGCACATTTCTGAAAGAACTTCTGTATTTCCTTATCCACATGCTTAGGTGTATCAAATTGTTCTATAACCAACTGTTTTTTAATAAAGTTTATCCATTCCGAAATTTTGGGTTCAGATTTTCCTTTTTAGTTTCTCATAATTAAATTTCTAGCTGCTAAAATTGCAGTATTTACCAATTTATACTCTACCCCTTGATTATATTTATCGACCAAAAATACTATCTGTTCTAAGGAAAATTCTACTTTTTTTTCCAAATGTAAATTTAGCCAGAACTGATTAATTTTTGGACATTGCCATATTAGATGAAGTAGATTTGCCACTAAAAGTTGACATTAAGGGCACCCATAAGAATCCTTTTTCTGTGTTTAATAGATCTTATGGATACGTTTTACATGTGCTTCTCTCCAGGTAGTGAAGAGTGTATTCTTTTCCATCATAATTATTGACTTTTTAATTTTTTTCAGGATTAACTTCTATATCTCCTAAGCTTATACTCCATGTATTAGCTAAATAAACCAATATAATATCCCCTTTTAATGCAACTAATAATTTATACCAAGGGGAGATCATAAATATTCAATTTCTTACCAAAACTATCCATTGATCTACCTTACTCCAATTCCAATCTGCTCCACACTTTTTAAGTAAACTATAGATATTACTATATACAGGACTTCTGTAAATTCTGAGTTACCTTCTATTGTCATATATTTAGAGATTTCAAATCTGACATCTAACGTTGTACAAACCTGCAATGCGCGGATTGGTATGGCAATAGTTTTTCATTTTTTAACCTTTCTGGGCAGTTTACTAAATTTAACATGTGCAAGTGTGCAAGGCAAGAAAGGTTTAATAATATCTTTTTTTCTAAGTCTGGTACTGTGTAATAAGAAGTGTCCCCAAACCACTCCACTACTATTTTAGCTAGGTTAATTAAGTTGTAAATTTCTAACGGCTAGATTACGAGTTTTGCATTATGAGTGAAAAAGCAGCGTTATGGGTTATAACGCTGCTTTTTCACTACCGCTGCTATTACGAGTCTTGTCAAAAAAGCTGTACCGCACACTTTTTTGGCCGTAACGCAAATTAACTTACGCAATTTGCGTAAAGTCTTTTTTCAATGGGACTTCCATAGCGCCGATATTACAAGCTTTTTCTGGGAGGCCAAAAAGTGAGCAGTACAGCCTATACCGTAAGATTCGTAACGCAATCTTTACGCTACAAAGCTGTAACATAAAACTCATAACTAAAGTGTTAAAAAGTACACTAACACCCATAAACTACCTATTAACCCCTAAACCGAGGCCCTCCCGCATCGCAAACACTAAAATAAAATTATTAACCCCTAATCTGCCACTCCCGACATTGCCGCCACTATAATAAACATATTAACCCCTAAACCGCCGCACTCCCGCATCACAAACATTAGTTAAATATTATTAACCCCTAATCTGCCACCCCTAACATTACCGCCACCTACCTACATTTATTAACCCCTAATCTGCCGCCACTATATTAAATTTATTAACCCTTAAACCTAAGTCTAACCCTAACATAAATATAATTATAAATCTAAATAAAACCTACTATTAATAACTAAATAATTCCTATTTAAAACTAAATACCTATAAAATAAACCATTAGCTAGCTACAATATAACTAATAGTTACATTGTAGCTAGCTTAGGGTTTATTTTTATTTTACAGGTAAGTTTGTATTTATTTTAATTAGGTAGAACTATTTACTAACTACCTAGCTAAAATAAATACAAATTTACCTGTAAAATAAAACCTAACCTGAGTTACACTAACACCTAATCTTACACTACAATTTAATTAAATACAATTACCTAAATTACAAAAAAAAATAATAATAAATTACGCAAAATAAAAAAAGAAATGATCAGATATTTAAACTAATTACACCTAATCTAATAGCCCTATCAAAATAAAAAAGCCCCCCAAAATAAAAACCCTAGCATAAACTAAACTACCAATAGCCCTTAAAAGGGCCTTTTGCTGGGCATTGCCCCAAAGAAATCAGCTTTTTTACCTGTAAAAAAAAAAAATACAAACAACCCCCCAACAGTAAAACCCACCACCCACACAACCAGCCCCCCAAATAAATAAATAAACCTAACTAAAAAACCTAAGCTCCCCATTGCCATGAAAGGGCATTTGGATGGTCATTGCCCTTAAAAGGGCATTTAGCTCTTTTTCAAGTGCCCAAACCCTAAGCTAAAAATAAAACCCACCCAATAAACCCTTAAAAAAACCTAACACTAACCCCCGAAGATCCACTTACAGTTTTGAAGACCGGACATCCATCCTCAACGAAACCAGGAGAAGTCTTCATCCAAACGGCAAGAAGTCCTCAACGAAGCCGGGAGAAGTCTTCATCCAAGCCGGCAGAAGTGGTCCTCCAGACGGGCAGAAGTCTTCATCCAGACGCATCTTCTATCTTCATCCATCCGGCACGGAGCGGGTCCATCTTCAAGACATCCGGGGCGGAGCATCCTCTTCAATCGAAGTCTTCTTCCAGAATGAAGGTTCCTTTAAGTGACGTCATCCAAGATGGCGTCCCTTGAATTCCGATTGGCTGATAGAATTCTATCAGCCAATCGGAATTAAAGGTGAAAAAATCCTATTGGCTTATGCAATCAGCCAATAGGATTGAGCTTGCACTCTATTGGCTGTTCCAATCACCCAATAGAATGTGAGCTCAATCCTATCGGCTGATTGGATCAGCTAAAAGGATTGAAGCTCAATCCCATTGGCTGATTGCATCAGCTAATAGGATTTTTTCACCTTTAATTCCGATTGGCTGATAGAATTCTATCAGCCAATCGGAATTCAAGGGACGCCATCTTGGATGACGTCACTTAAAGAAACCTTCATTCTGGAAGAAGACTTTGATTGAAGAGGATGCTCCGCGCCGGATGTCTTGAAGATGGACCCGCTCCACGCCGGATGGATGAAGATAGAAGATGCCGTCTGGATGAAGACTTCTGCCCATCTGGAGGACCACTTCTGCCGGCTTGGATGAAGACTTCTCCCGGCTTCGTTGAGGACTTCTTGCCGCTTGGATGAAGACTTCTCCCGGCTTCGTTTAGGATGGATGTCCAGTCTTCAAAACTGTAAGTGGATCTTCGGGGGTTAGTGTTAGGTTTTTTAAGGGTTTATTGGGTGGGTTTTATTTTTAGATTAGGGTTTGGGCAATTGAAAAAGAGCTAAATGCCCTTTTAAGGGCAATGCCCATCCAAATCCCCTTTTCAGGGCAATGGGTAGCTTACGTTTTTTTAGTTCGTTTTTTTATTTGGGGGGTTGGTTGTGTGGGTGGTGGGTTTTACTGTTGGGGGGGTGTTTGTATTTCTTTTACTGTTGTAATTAGTTTAAATATCTGATAACTTCTTTTTTTATTTTGTGTAATTTATTTTTTTTATTTTGTAATTTAGGTAATTGTATTTAATTTAGGTAGTTTATTTAATTGTAGTGTAAGGTTAGGTGTTAGTGTAAGACAGGTTAGGTTTTATATTACAGGTAAATTTGTATTTATTTTAGCTAGGTAGTTAGTAAATAGTTAATAACTATTTACTAACTAGTCTACCTAGTTAAAATAAATACAAACTTGCCTGTGAAATAAAAATAAACCCTGAGCTAGATACAATGTAACTATTAGTTATATTGTAGCTAGCTTAAGGTTTATTTTACAGATAAGTATTCAGTTTTAAATAGGAATTATTTAGGTAATGATAGTAAATTTTATTTAGATTTATTTTAATTATATTTAAGTTAGGGGGTGTTAGGGTTAGACTTAGGTTTAGGGGTTAATAAATTTAGTATAGTGGCGGCGACGTTGGGGGTGGCAGATTATGTATTAATAAATGTAGGTAGGTGGTGGCGATGTTAGGGGCGGCAGATTAGGGGTTAATAATATTTAACTAGTGTTTGTGATGCGGGAGTGCGGCAGTTTAGGGGTTAATATGTTTATTATAGTGGCAGCGATGTCCGGAGTGGCAGATTAGGGGTTAATAAGTACAATGTAGATGTCGGCGATGTCGGGGCGGCAGATTAGGGGTTAATTAGTGTAAGATTAGGGGTGTTTAGACTCGGGGTTCGTTTTAGGGTGTTAGGTGTAAACATAAATTTTGTTTCCCCATAGGAATCAATGGGGCTGCGTTACGGAGCTTTACGCTGCTTTTTTTCAGGTGTTAGGCTTTTTTTCAGCCGGCTCTCCCCTTTGATGTCTATGGGGAAATCGTGCACGAGCATGTAAAACCAGCCCACCCCAACTTTCAGCAGCGCTGGTATTGGAGTGCGGTATGGAGCTCACTTTTGCTCTACGCTCAGTTCTTGCCTGATAACGCAGGGTTTATGAAAACCTGTAATACCAGCGCTGTAGGGAAGTGAGCGGTGACAATAACGTGCAAGTTAGCACCGTACCCCTCATAACGCAAAACTCGTAATCTAGCCGATTGTTTCTGGCCAGTTTGAAATGGCTGCCAAGTTCCATCCACCAATGACATCACGATCTGGGCCCTTGTTTTTGTGTAAATTTGCACTTTTCCCTGCAAATTTAATAGCTGGTTTAGTTCATTTGGAGCATTTTGAAAACCTAGGTTGAAGAGTTTTCTTTTTGGCCTCTTGCTGGCATTAGGGTTACACATGATGCAGGGTGTGCAAGGAGGAACATGAATAGCGCAGTCCAGGTTCACTATGCTTGTGCTTTCCAGGTGCACAGTGTATGTTCCCCGCTGCTCACCCTGCAACGTATGTAACTCATAAGTGTCCAGGAAAACATGGCTGAGGTGGCAACCCTAGCTGGCATGGAGAAAAATATTACAAAGTCTTCAAGGGTTTTTTGAGCATTGCATTGTAATGCATGTATTTCTCCTTCTCATCCATAAATCTGCATAGTGAGATAAACAGCTCTCAATCCCAAAATGTTTATAGTATGTTTTTTTGCGTATAAAAGCTTATTTACATTTTTTGTAGAGTTGCCAAATTTGTACAGTATTATATGTAATATACTTCTCTAAGTCTTGAAAAAGGCCCACGCCAGGCCCGAAACTCATCAATAGAAGTCACTGCTCAAGTCTTTTACATAGGGCAATCCTGGTTTCAGTAGGTTTTAGTCATATATATTGAGACATTATTGCACTATGTGATTTTATTTTTTACAAGTACCACACCTTTTGGATATTTTTTGGATAATATATATATATATATATATATATATATATATATATATATATAAAATGCAGTAATAAATCAGCACTCACCAACCGTAACAACCACTCAGTGCACGGCTAGAACTCCAAATAATGTCAATAGTAGCAAGAATGAATCCGGTGTAGATCCAGGTTACCCACCACAGATAGCCAGCACATGAGATGTAGCAAAACATCACTTTAATGTATAAACAGCATAACGTTTCGGCCCAAAACAAGAGCCTTGGTCACATGCAGCAATTCACAAAACAGACAGGCATAGAATATGACCCAGTGTAGATACCTTAAATACCCCCACCCACCAATCACAAACATAGTACAAAAACCGCCAAGTCACAAGTAATGATATGCAGCTGAACAAGTACAATAATTAAGCTAGACCGGAACCGGTCTCACATTACCTCTTCAGTGCTAAACCAAGCGATATCGACAATGCAGCGTGCACCTACGTAGTAACGCAATGACGTCATCGCGCCACACGTGCATCACCATGGGAACCTGATAGGACAACAGGGCAAACTCAGCCCAATCAGTAGTGAGCAAACACACTCAACCAAGCCCTTTCAGCAACGCTGGTATTGGAGTGCGGTATGGAGCTCAATTTTGCTCTACGCTCACTTCTTGCCTGATAACGCAGGGTTTATAAAAACCTGTAATACCAGCGCTGTAGGGAAGTGAGCGGTGACAATAACGTGCAAGTTAGCACCGTACCCCTCATAACGCAAAACTCGTATTCTAGCCAATTGTTTCTGGCCAGTTTGAAATGGCTGCCAAGTTCCACCCACCAATGACATCACGATCTGGGCCCTTGTTTTTGTGTAAATTTGCACTTTTCCCTGCAAATTAAATAGCTGGTTTAGTTCATTTGGAGCATTTTGAAAACCTAGGTTGAAGAGTTTTCTTTTTGGCCTCTTGCTGGCATTAGGGTTACACATGATGCAGGGTGTGCAGGGAGGAACATGAATAGTGCAGTCCAGGTTCACTATGCTTGTGCTTTCCAGGTGCACAGTGTATGTTCCCCGCTGCTCACCCTGCAACGTATGTAACTCATAAGTGTCCAGGAAAACATGGCTGAGGTGGCAACCCTAGCTGGCATGGAGAAAAATATCACAAAGTCTTCAAGGGTTTTTTGAGCATTACATTGTAATGCATGTTTCTCCTCATCCATAAATCTGCATAGTGAGATAAACAGCTCTCAAGCTAATTTGCCTTTATAAAATTGTTTAAATGACCTTGCAGTGCTGATGACACCTCTTAGATAATCTCGCCAGAGCAAGAGAGATTTAATCATCAGGCTTAGGGATGAAAATGTCCCAAAATGTTTATAGTATGTTTTTTTGCGTATAAAAGCTTATTTACATTTTTTGTAGAGTTGCCAAATTTGTACAGTATTATATGTAATATACTTCTCTAAGTCTTGAAAAAGGCCCACACCAGGCCCGAAAAGCATCGATAGAAGTCACTGCTCAAGTCTTTTACATAGGGCAAGCCTGGTTTCAGTAGGTTTTAGTCATATATATTGAGACATTATTGCACTATGTGATTTTATTTTTTACAAGTACCACACCTTTTGGATATTTTTTGGATAATTTATATATATATATATATATATATATATATATATATATATATATATATATATATTCTTTTTTCCACACATTTTTTTAAAAAATTTTAGGAGGGCCAGACTGGCCGGTGGGCCGCCGATTATCTTAGCTCCGCCCACTATCACACATACCTAGTGTGACTCTTGGGCCGCAGGTTACCTCAGCTCTGCCCAATCACACACGATTCATTGTATAGGCTGTACAAGGCTGCGGGGGTAAATTGCTTGTGCCACCTGTGAGGAGTTAATAGTTAGTGTGTTCTCTCGGTTGCTACTTGCTTGTGTACTGTTACATATAGTATAGCTAGTATTTCTTTCCTAAGATATGGCGAGTCCACGGCTTGAGTAATTACTGTTAGGAATATCACTCCTGGCCAGCAGGAGGAGGCAAAGAGCACCACAGTTAAACTGCTAAGTATCACTCCCTTACCCACAACCCTCAGTCATTCTCTTTGCCTTCTGTGCATGGAGGAGGTGAAGTTTAGGTGTCTAAAGAATTTCTCTTGTAAGGTGTATCCAGTCCACGGGTTCATCCATTACTTGTGGGATATTCTCCTTCCCAACAGGAAGTTGCAAGAGGAAACCCACAGCAGAGCTGTCTATATAGCTCCTCCCCTAACTGCCACCCCCAGTCATTCTCTTGCAACTCTCGACAAGATAGGAAGTATCAAGAGATATGTGGTGACTTAGTGTAGTTTTACCTTCAATCAAGAGTTTGTTATTTTTAAACGGTACCGGCGTTGTACTGTTTTACTCTCAGGCAGAAATTAGAAGAAGAATTCTGCCTGGAGGTTTGATGATCTTAGCGGTTTGTAACTAAGGTCCATTGCTGTTCTCACACATAACTGATGAATATGGGAAAAATTCAGTTGGGGGAACGGCCTGCAGATTACCTGCTTTGAGGTATGTTCAGTATTTTTATTTCTAGAGAGATGAATAAGTTCTAGAAAATGCTGACAGAGGATTGTGTATTTGAGGTAAGCCTGATGCAGTGATTTAACAGCGACTGGGATCATGCTTACATTACAGGGTAATACTCATGTTAATATTCATATTGCTTAGTGACAAAACGTTTACATGATTTCATAAATAGGACGTTTTTTCTCTGAGGGAGATAAGTCTTTATTTGGCTACAAGGAAAGCGAGACAGCTCTGGGGCTAGAATTAATACAGAGCTTTCTGACGCTTTATTGCCTGTGTCCGATATACCCTCACAATGCTCAGAAGCCGAGGCAGGTGAGCTTCTATCTGTGGGTGACATTTTAGACTCAGGGAAGGCGTTACTTCAGTCTGATTCTGAGATGACAGCTTTTAAATTTAAGCTTGAACACCTCCGCTTATTGCTTAGGAAGGTTTTAGCGACTCTGGATGGCTGTGACCCCATTGTGGTTCCAGAGAAATTGTGTAAAATGGACAAATACTTTGCAGTACCTATTTACACTGATGTTTTTCCAGTCCCTAAGAGGTTTTCGGAAATTATTACTAAGGAATGGGATAGACCAGGTGTGCCGTTCTCTCCCCCTCCTGCTTTCAAAAAGATTTTTCCCATAGATGCCACCATACGGGACCCTAGCTAAGTCTCTACCCTAGCTAAGCGTACAACTATCCCCGTCGAGGACAGTTGTGCTTTCCTTGATCCTATGGATAAAAGATTGGAGGGTCTCCTTAAGAAAATTTTTATACATCAAGGTTTTATTCTCCAGCCCCTTGCATGCATTGCCCAGTTACTGCTGCTGCGGCCTTTAGGTTTGAGTCTTTTGAGGAGGCTCTACAGGAGGAAACCCTGTTAGACGATATTCTAGACAGGATTAAAGCTCTTAAGTTAGCTAACTCCTTTATTTCTGACGCCATTTTTCATTTAGCCAAGCTAACGGCTAAAAATTCAGGTTTTGCCATTTTGGCGCGTAGGGCGCTATGGCTTAAGTCCTGGTCAGCAGACATTACTTCAAAGTCTAAGCTTCTTAACATCCCCTTCAAGGGACAGACCCTATTCGGGCCCGGTTTGAAGGAGATCATTTCTGATATTACTGGAGGTAAAGGTCACGCCCTTCCTCAGGATAGGTCCAATAAGTTAAGGACCAAACAAAATCATTTTCGTTCCTTTCGAAACTTCAAGAGTGGCGCAGCTTCAGTTTCCTCTAATGCAAAACAAGAGGGAAATTTCGCCCAGCCCAAACCAGGCTTGGAACAAGGGGAAGCAGGCCAAGAAACCTGCGACTGCCTCTAAGACAGCATGAAGAAGTAGCCCCCGATCCGGGACCGGATCTAGTGGGGGGCAGACTTTCTCTCTTCGCCCAGGCTTGGGCAAGAGACGTCCAGGATCCCTGGGTTTTAGAGATTGTTTCCCAGGGATATCTTCTGGACTTCAAAACTTCATCTCCAAAGAGGAGATTTCATCTCTCACAATTTTCTGTAAACCAGATAAAGAGAGAGGCATTCTTACGTTGTGTTCAAGACCTACTGGTTATGGGAGTGATCCACCCAGTTCCAAGAGGGGAACAGGGGCAGGGATTCTATTCAAATCTGTTTATAGTTCCCAAAAAAGAGGGAACTTTCAGACCAATCTTGGATATCAAGATCCTAAACAAATTTCTCAGGGTCCCATCCTTCAAGATGGAGACTATCCGAACCATCCTCCCGATGATCCAGGAGGGTCAATATATGACTACCGTGGACTTAAAGGATGCTTATCTCCACATTCCGATTCACAGAGATCATCATCAGTTCCTCAGATTCGCCTTCTTAGACAGGCATTACCAGTTTGTGGCTCTTCCCTTCGGGTTAGCCACGGCACCAAGAATCTTTACGAAGGTTCTAGGGTCCCTACTGGCGGTTCTAAGGCCACAGGGCATAGCGGTGGCTCCTTACCTAGATGACATTCTGATACAGGCGTCGACTTTTCAAATCGCCAAGTCCAATACGGACATTGTTATGGCCTTTCTGAGGTCTCACGGGTGGAAGGTGAACAAAGAAAAGAGTTCTCTCTCCCCTCTCACAAGAGTTTCCTTCCTAGGAACACTGATAGATTCAAGTAGAAATTAAAAATTTTCTGACAGAGGTCAGGTTATCAAAACTTCTAACTTCCTGCCCTGCTCTTCATTCCACTTCTCGACCGTGAGTGGCTCAGTGTATGGAAGTAATCGGCCTAATGGTAGCGGCAATGGACATAGTTCCGTTTGCCCGCCTACAACTCAGACCACTGCAACTTAGCATGCTCAATCAGTGGAATGGGGACTACACAGATTTGTCCCCTCTGCTAAATCTGGATCAAGAGACCAGGGATTCTCTTCTCTGGTGGTTATCTTGGGTCCATCTGTCCAGGGGAATGAGTTTACGCAGGCCAGAGTGGACTATAGTGACGACAGATGCCAGCCTTCTGGGCTGGAGCGCAGTCTGGAACTCCCTGAAAGCTCAGGGTTCGTGGACTCGGGAGGAAGCCCTCCTTCCGATAAACATTATGGAACTGAGAGCGATATTCAATGCTCTTCAGGCTTGGCCTCAACTAGCTGATTAGCACAGGTATTTCAGCGCTAAAATCTAAAAAGGATACTTAAGCCACTTATCTCCCCAAGATAGAAAAATGGAACAAACAATATGGTAAAATGAGAGGGCGCTAAAAGCTACGTATACTTAACACACCTAATCGATTCAGATTTTTGAATACGATAAAATTAGCAAAAGTAAGAAATCTCAAAGACAGTATTAATGTTATAGATTGTTTACTAGTGGGAACGTACCCTATTAGTTGCAATACATAAAATCATAAAAACAATTGACAGTTGCATAAAGTGTTTGATATGATATTTAACTTATAATTTATGGAATACCACCCTGAAAAATAATGATATTAAAGCGCTTTAAAAATAAAAATTATTAAAATGCTTATGAACCTTAAAAAGCAAATATATTCCAGAGCATAAAAGACCGTCTCTATTTCGTTTAGTCCATAATAAATCTTCAACAGATGGAATCCCTTATGTTTATTAGGGTATATTGTATGTGAGACTTGGCTCCGTGATTATAACCAAAATGATTGGTATTTTAATAACGGCAAAATGTTCTTATTTTGAATACTTTGTATCCTTACTTTGTTATATGTGTAGCTTTAACTCACGGATAGTTGCAGCAGCTGTAACCAAATGCTGCTGTGGTCCGTCCGAAATTCTGTGGTCCTTTGTAGCAACACGCTCCTTGCGTGTGGGCAGTCCTGTATACTGCAGCTCCCAATCTCCGGCACAAGATTCACCACTCCCTCCGTGGAAAAGTGACCGGCTGAGGCATGCCACTCCCTGCGTGTGAGTAACCTGCCGGACTGTAGCCTTCGGCCTCCAATACTCACAGCTCCCTGCTTGTAAATGGTTGTCTGGATCCTCGTCAGTAGTCTCGCAAACAGAGGCAATGCTGAAGGTTGAATGGACATCCGCTCTTAGCGTGATATACGCGCGGGCAATTACTAGGTACCTAGTGAGTTAAGTTCTGGTAAACGAGCAACTTCTTCTACGCGTTTCACCCGTATGTGTGGGCTTTTTCAACACATACGGGTGAAACGCGTAGAAGTAAGAAGTTGCTCGTTTACCAGAACTTAACTCACTAGGTACCTAGTATATAGCGTATAGCTAAGAGCGGATGTCCATTCAACCTTCAGTATTGCCTCTGTTTGCGAGACTACTGACGAGGATCCAGACAACCATTTACAAGCAGGGAGCTGTGAGTATTGGAGGCCGAAGGCTACAGTCCGGCAGGTTACTCACACGCAGGGAGCGGCATGCCTCAGCCGGTCACTTTTCCACGGAGGGAGTGGTGAATCTTGTGTCAGAGATTAGGAGCTGCAGTATACAGGACTGCCCACATGCAAGGAGCGTGTTGCTACAAAGGACCACAGAATTTCGGACGGACCACAGCAGCATTTGGTTACAGCTGCTGCAACTATCCATGAGTTAAAGCTACACATATAACAAAGTAAGGATACAAAGTATTCAAAATAAGAACATTTTGCCGTTATTAAAATACCAATCATTTTGGTTATAATCACGGAGCCAAGTCTCACATACAATATACCCTAATAAACATAAGGGATTCCATCTGTTGAAGATTTATTATGGACTAAACGAAATAGAGACGGTCTTTTATGCTCTGGAATATATTTGCTTTTTAAGGTTCATAAGCATTTTAATCATTTTTATTTTTAAAGCGCTTTAATATCATTATTTTTCAGGGTGGTATTCCATAAATTATAAGTTAAATATCATATCAAACACTTTATGCAACTGTCAATTGTTTTTATGATTTTATGTATTGCAACTAATAGTGTACGTTCCCACTAGTAAACAATCTATAACATTAATACTGTCTTTGAGATTTCTTACTTTTGCTAATTTTATCGTATTCAAAAACCTGAATCGATTAGGTGTGTTAAGTATACCTAGCTTTTAGCGCCCTCTCATTTTACCATATTGCTCAACTAGCTGAGGTCAGGTTCATCAGATTTCAGTCGGACAATATCACGACTGTAGCCTATATCAACCATCAGGGGGGAACAAGAAGCCCCCTGGCAATGTTGGAGGTTTTAAAGATAATTCTATGGGCAGAGGTTCACTCTTGACATCTCTCAGCTATCCATATCCCAGGAGTAGAGAACTGGGAGGCGGACTTTTCATCCGGGGGAGTGGGAGCTCCATCCGGAGGTATTTGCCCAACTGATTCAACTATGGGGCAAACCAGAACTGGATCTGATGGCGTCTCGTCAGAACGCCAAGCTTCCTTGTTACGGGTCCAGGTCAAGGGATCCCCAGGCAGTGCTGATAGATGCTCTAGCAGTGCCCTGGTCCTTCAGCCTGGCTTATGTGTTCCCACCATTTCCTCTCCTACCTCGTCTGATTGCCAAGATCAAGCAGGAGAGAGCTTCGGTGATTTTGATAGCGCCTGCGTGGCCACGCAGGACTTGGTATGCAGATCTGGTGGACATGTCATCCCTTCCACCATGGACTCTGCCGCTGAGGCAGGACCTTCTAGGTCCATTCAAACATCCAAATCTAATTTCTCTGCGGCTGACTGCTTGGAGATTGAACGCTTGATTTTATCAAAGCGTGGTTTCTCTTAGTCGGTCATTGATACCCTAATTCAGGCTCGAAAGCCTGTCACCAGAAAAATCTATCATAAGATATGGTGTAAATATCTTCATTGGTGTGAATCCAAGGGTTACTCATGGAGTAAAGTCAGGATTCCTAGGATATTATCCTTTCTCCAAGAAGGATTGGAGAAGGGATTGTCAGCTAGTTCCTTAAAGGGACAGATTTCTGCTCTGTCTATTCTTCTGCACAAGCGTCTGGCAGATGTTCCAGACGTTCAGGCATTTTGTCAGGCTTTAGTTAGAATCAAGCCTGTGTTTAAACCTGTTGCTCCGCCATGGAGTTTAAATTTAGTTCTTAAAGTTCTTCAAGGGGTTTCGTTTGAACCTCTGCATTCCATAGATATCAAACTTCTATCTTGGAAAGTTCTGTTTTTGGTAGCTATCTCTTCGGCTAGAAGAGTTTCAGAGTTATCTGCCTTACAGTGTGATTCCCCTTATCTGATCTTCCATACAGATAAGGTAGTTTTACGTACCAAACCTGGTTTTCTTCCTAAGGTGGTATCTAATAAGAATATCAATCAGGAGATTGTTGTTCTATCGCTGTGTCCTAATCCTTCTTCAAAGAAGGAACGTCTATTACACAATCTTGACGTGGTGCGTGCTTTAAAGTTTTATTTACAAGCTACTAAGGATTTTCGTCAAACATCTGCATTGTTTGTTGTCTACACTGGACAGAGAGGCCAAAAGGCTTCGGCATCTTCTCTTTCTTTTTGGCTGAGAAGCATAATCCGTTTAGTTTATGAGACTGCTGGCCAGCAGCCTCCTGAAAGAATTACAGCTCATTCCACTAGAGAGGTAGCTTCCACATGGGCTTTTAAAAATGAGGCCTCTGTTGAAAAGATTTGTAAGGCGGCGACTTGGTCTTCGCTTCACACGTTTTCTAAATTCTACAAATTTGATACTTTTGCTTCCTCGGAGGCTATTTTTGGGAGAAAGGTCTTGCAGGCAGTGGTGCCTTCCGTTTAAGTTCCTGCCTTGTCCCTCCTTTCATCCGTGTCCTAAAGCTTTGGTATTGGTATCCCACAAGTAATGGATGAATCCGTGGACTGGATACACCTTACAAGAGAAAACAAAATTTATGCTTACCTGATAAATTTCTTTCTCTTGTGGTGTATCCAGTCCACGGCCCGCCCTGTCACTTTAAGGCAGGTGTTTTTTATTTTTAAACTACAGTCACCACTGCACCCTATAGTTTCTCCTTTTGTCTTGCTTGTCTTCGGTCGAATGACTGGGGGTGGCAGTTAGGGGAGGAGCTATATAGACAGCTCTGCTGTGGGTGTCCTCTTGCAACTCCCTGTTGGGAAGGAGAATATCCCACAAGTAATGGATGAACCCGTGGACTGGATACACCACAAGAGAAAGAAATTTATCAGGTAAGCATGAATTTAGTTTTTTTTTATTTAATCTACAAGCAAGTTTTGGGGTATAGCCGTATTCCACGTCATTCCTTGCAGTCGGGTAGTAGTGGCTTTAAAGCAGTTAGAAACTTGTAAAGAGGTACTTACTGCGTTTTCCTAACAATTGCTGCCCTAGTTTAGAAAGCCAGAGTTGGCTACTCTGTCTTTTTCAAAGGTCTCTGTGAAGAACTGTATCCTCTCATACCTTGTAACTGTCTACATGTCAGACAGCGGACCTGCACTTAACAAATTAAAAACTCTGATTTTTTATTGGAACATAGATAATCCTGTTGTATGGGTTACACTGGGGCACGAAGCAGGCACTGTAGCATGTGTGAGATTAACATTTAAACTCTTTTAAAAAGAATGGGTAAAATGTTTTTATTTGGCTTAATTTTCTGACACATATTTACTTGATAAAACAATACAAGTTTAAACTGAAAGTAAGGCTGAAATTTCTATTTAAGCAGCTTATTCATTTCCCCTTTGCTTTAAAATAAAACAATGCAACATTGTCAGGTTTGAAAAAAAACAGTTATTTTTTGGTACTCAGTGTACCAGGAAGTAGTACCTCTCTGTGTCGCAGCAGTAATTTGAGCTCAGCAGTTGCAGTCACATGACCGGCTTTACTTCATAACGTTTCTGAGGAAAAAGTTATTTTTATCCATTTCTGGGTGATCTGGTCTTAATTGGTGGTGGTAAGGCACCTCAGTAATTGAGGTGTGGGGTTGCCTGAGGGGCATTTTAGAAGTTTATTTGATGTTTATTAAATGTTTTTTCTTAACCTTTCTCACATAATTTTATCAGGGGATCGATCCTAATTTGGGATAAAATGTAAAGTATATATTAATTAAATTTTAAAATCTTTGAAACTTATCTGTACAAGTTTATTTACTGTTTCACAACATGTCTGATATGGAGCAAGAGCCTGCTCTCATGAATTCATTCTTATTATGTTTAGATGCACAAATTGTAGCTCTTATGCAATTTTGTTGTTCATGTGTCAAGAAAACCTTGTAAAAAAAAAAGGTAACATTTTTGACCTAATGTCTCTCAGGATGATGCTGTTAAACTAATACCTCAGCTTTCTCCTGCTACGTCCCAAGCCTCAATGGCTTCACATGCAGTGCCCTGCGGTTCCTCTATAACTCCTAGTGGAGTTTATTTAAAAGCAGAAATTGCTGCCCAGGTATCTTCAGCGGCATCTGTGGCATTAGCTGCCATACCCAGATTACAGGGAAAATGCAAGAGGAAATCTAGAAATTCAGAAAGTAATGTGCCTGTCCTCAGTTCTGCTTCCCAAGTTGCCCTTTCTCATAAGTCTGATGAGGAAGATACATCGGGACTTTCTGAGGGTGAAATCTCAGATTCAGACAGTATAATTCCTTCTTCTGAGACTGAGGTGGTATCCTTCAGACTTAAGCTTGAATACCGTAGTGTATTGTACACCTATCCTTGTCACTCCTAAGAAATCTAATAAACTTAATAGTTTCTTTGATGAACCTTCCACTTCAGAGGTTTTTCCTGTGCCGGACCGTGCTGGTGAGATTATCTCACAGAAATGGAAGAAACCAGGGGTGTCTTTTTCCTTGTCTCCCATTTTTAAGAAAAAGTTTCCTGTTGAGGACTCTATTAAAGACCCTTGGTATACTGTACCCAAAGTTGAAGGGGCCATTTCCACTCTGGCTAAGAGAACCACTATTCCTATTGAGAATAGCTGCTTTTTTTAAGGATCCGATGGACAAGAAGCTGGAGGCTTATTTGAAAAAGATTTATGTTCATCAAGGTCTCCAATGGCAACCTGTGGTGTGTATTGCCACCGTGACTTGTGCGGCATCTTATTGGTTCGACTCCTTGTCTGATTCTCTTCAAGTAGAGACTTCCTTGGATGAAATTCAAGAAAGGATTAAAGCTCTTAAGTTGGCCAATTCCTTTATTGCAGATGCCATTTTACAGGTTGTTAGACTAGGAGCTAAAACTTCTAGTTTCGCTGTCCTAGTCCTCAGGGCGTTATGGTTGAAATCCTGGTCTGCCAACATTTCCTCTAAAGTCAAGTTTCTGGCGATTCCTTACAAGGGCAAAACCTTGTTTGGACCCGGTTTGGCAGAAATTATCTCTGATATTACGGGTGGAAAAGGGTATTTTCTACCTCAAGATAAGAAGAATAGGCCTAAAGGATGTTAGAGTAATTTTCGTTCCTTTCGTAACTTCAGAGGAAAGCCTTCCCCTTCTTCTTCCAAGCAGGAACAATCTAAGTCTTCTTGGAAACCCAATCAGTCTTGATACAAGGGGAAACAATCATAGAAACCCACAGCTGATTCCAAATCAGCATGAACGGCAGACTTTTTCATTTCTCTCAAGCCTGGATACAAGATGTCCCAGATGCCTGGACTGTGGACATAGTATCCCAGGGTTACAAATTGGCATTCAAGACTTTTCATCCCAGAGGCAGATTCCATCTCTCAAGATTATCTGCAGACCAGATAAAGAGAGAGATGTTCTTGAAATGTATACAACATCTTTCCTCCCTGGGAGTGATAGTTCTAGTTCCAGTGGAGGAACAGGGTCTCGGGTTCTACTCCAACCTATTTGTGGTTCCCAAAAAAGAGGGAACTTTCCATCCCATTCTAGACTTGAATTGTCTAAACAAGTTTCTTAAAGTTCCATCCTCCAAGATGGAGACTATACGCTCCATTCTTCCTTTAGTACAAGAGGGTCAGTTCATGACAACCATAGACCTAAAGGATGTGTATCTTTATGTTCCTATTCACAGGGACCATCACAGATTCCTGAGTTTTGCCCATCTGGACAAACATTTCCAGTTTGTGGCCCTTCCATTTGGTCTAGCCATGGCTCCCAGAACTTTTTCAAAGGTTCTGGGGGCTCTTTTGGCAGTGATCTGTTCTCGTGGAATTGCTGCGGCACCCTACCTGGGCAACATATTGGTTCAGGCACCATCTTTTCAACAAGCAAAATCTCACACAGAGATATTGTTGTCTTTTCTTTGTTCCCACGGATGGAATGTGAATCTGGAAAAAATCTCATTTTCCCCTGCTACAAGAGTAGTGTTCTTAGGGACCATAATAGATTCTCTATTGATGAAGAGTTTTCTGACAGAGGTCAGGAAAAAACAATCATTTCCTCTTGACTCTCTCTTCAGGCTACGGCTTATCCTTCAATGGCTCAATGTATGGAAGTAATTGGTCTGATGGTGGCTTCCATGGACATAATTCCTTTTCCTTGATTCCATTTGAGAGCTCTCCAGTTGTGCATGCTCAGACAATGGAATGGCAACCATGCAGATCTATCTCAGAGAACAGAGTTAGATCAGTCGTCAAGGCACTCTCTCCCATGGTGGATTTCTCAGGAACATCTGTCTCAGGGCACATGCTTTCGGAGACCTTCCTGGGTGATTGTGACCATGGATGCCAGCCTGCTGGGCTGGGGAGCAGTCTGGAACTTGATAAAAGCTCAGGGCCTTTGGACTCAGGAGGAGTCTGCTCTTCCCTTCAACATCTTGGAGTTAAGTGCGATTTATAATGCTCTTTTGGCTTGGCCTCAGTTGTCCTCAGCCCAGTTTATCAGGTTCCAGTCAGACAACATAACCTCTGTGACTTACATCAATCACCAAGGAGGAACTCAGATTCCAGGAAGGAGGTTACTCAGATTCTTAAGTGGGCAGAAACCCACAATTGCTGTCTATCTGCCATCCACATTCCAGGAGTAGACAACTGGGAAGTAGATTTTCTGAGCAGACAGTTTTCATCCCGAGGAGTGGGAACTCCATCCAGAAGTGTTTTCCAGCTTAGTCCTCAAATGGGGGATGCCGGAGTTAGATCTGATGGCGTCTCATTAGAACACCAAGCTTCCACGGTACAGTTCAAGGTCAAGAGAGCCGCAGGCCGTTCTGATAGATGCTCTGGAGGTTCCTTGGGTTTTCAGGTTGGCATACCTGTTTCCTCCATTTGCTCTCCTTCCACGAGTCATTGCTCGTATCAAACAGGAGAGGGCGTCAGTGATTCTAATAGCCCCTGCGTGGCCTCGCAGGATCTGGTTTGCAGACCTAGTGGAGATGTCATCTCTCCCACCTTGGAGACTACCTCTGAGGAATGACCTCCTGATTCAGGGTCCCTTCCTTCATCCAAATCTCGTTTCTCTGAAGCTGACTGCTTGGCGATTGAATGCTTAAGTCGGTCATTGAGACCATGATTCAGGCTCGCAAGCCTGTTACTAGAAAGATTTACCATAAGATATGGCGAAAATATCTTTATTGGTGTGAATCCTAGGGCTACTCTTGGAGTAGAATTAGAATTTCTAGAATTTTATCTTTTCTTCAGGAAGGCTTAAAGAAGGGATTGTCAGTCAGTACCCTGAAGGGTCAGAATTCTGCTTTATCAGTTTTACTACATAAACGTTTGGCGGATGTGCCAGATGTGCAATCTTTTTGTCAGGCCGTGGTCAAAATCAGGCCTGTCTTTAAGTCTGTTGCTCCTCCTTGGAGCCTTAACCTTGTTCTTAAAGTTTTACAGCTGGCTCAGTTTGAGCTGTTGCATTCTATAGACATTAAGTTGTTATCTTGGAAGGTTTTGTTTCTTGTTGCTATCTCTTCTGCTCGAAGAGTCTCGGAACTCTCAGCTCTGCAGTGTGATTCCCCTTATCTTATTTTTCATGCCCATGAGGCAGTTCTTCATACTAAGTTAGGTTTCCTTCCTAAGGTTGTTTCTAATAGAAATATCAATTAGGAAATTGTTGTTCCCTTTCTGTGTCCTAATCCTTCTTCCAAAGAATGTTTGTTACACAATTTGGATGTTGTATGTGCTCTTAAATTCTACTTACAGGTGACTAAGGATTTTCTCCAGTCCTCTGCCCTCTTTGTCTGTTTCTCTGGGAAACGTAAAGGTCAGAAATCTACTACTACTACTATTTCTTTTTGGTTACATTTGGCTTATAAGACTGCTGGACAGCAGCCTCCTGAGAGAATTACGGCTCATTCCACAAGACCCGTTTCCTCTTCTTGGGCTTTAAAAAAATGAATCTTCTGTGCAACAAATTTGCAAGGCTGCATCTTGGTCTTCTCTACATACTTTTTCCAAATTTGATATTTTTGCCTTGGCTGAGGCTTCTTTTAGGAGAAAGGTTTTTCAAGCAGTGGTGCATTCTGTTTAAGACTGCCTGTCTTGTCCCTCCCTATTTATCTGTGTCCTCTAGCTTGGGTATTGGTTCCCAACAGTAATTACTCAAGCCGTGGACTCACCATATCTTAGGAAAGAAAAGCAAAATTTATGCTTACCTGATAAATTTATTTATTTCCGGATATGGTGAGTCTACGGCCCCACCCTTTATTTTAAGACAGTTGTTCTTTTGACTATAACCTCAGGCACCTCTACACCTTGTGTTACTCCATTTTTCCATTTCCCTTCGGTCGAATGACTGGGGGTTGTGGGTAAGGGAGTGATATTTAGCAGTGTAACTGTGGTGCTCTTTGCCTCCTCCTGCTGGCCAGGAGTGATATTCCAAAAAAAATTACTCAAGCCGTGGACTCACCATATCCGGAAATAAATACATTTATCAGGTAAGCATACATTTGGTTTTTTAATGTAATAGGGTGGAGCTGTAATTGTATTTGAACCGGGAATGGTAAAGCTGTTTTTATTTATATAGGCACTGACTCTGTGAATAAAATTGCCATGCAGCCAGAAGCTAGAGCGTGCAGAGGGCTGTGACAACAATCTGTTTTGCTGCAGGAATATGGTGGGCGGAGCTGGATCAAGAGGGGTTCCTGGACTCTGGAGGCAGCTGTGAGTAACGGACGGTTCATCACTGTTCCACTGTAAATATGTCCCTGTTAGCAGCAAATAGTTTGGAATTGCAGCTCAGCTGCTGTTTACAGTCC
Organism: Bombina bombina; assembly: GCF_027579735.1. Taxonomy (NCBI): domain Eukaryota; kingdom Metazoa; phylum Chordata; class Amphibia; order Anura; family Bombinatoridae; genus Bombina; species Bombina bombina. The sequence goes on from NC_069504.1 coordinate 1,016,946,055, forward strand.
TCATGGCTAGCTAAAAACATTGAAGGGAGGAGCAGTAAATCTAAGCTGACAGCAGTGCTAGCAGTTCTGCATGTAATCTCCCTCCTATTTTCACTACACGGAGCACACTTCACTTGCCTGTCAAAAGGTAAAAGTAAATTGTTGTGGGGAGGGGATCCACAGAGTTCACCTCTGAGACTTTTATTTCAAAAGAAGGTATTGGTGTTTCCTTAAGGAGCAAGTATACCAGTGCCTTTACTACATGATTCTATTAAAAAGACTGATGGCTAGATTACAAGTTTTTCGTTTTGAGCTGTGCGGTGCTAACGAGCAGTTTTGTCTCACCACTCACTTACATGCAGCGCTGGTATTACGAGTTTTTACAAACCCGGCATTAAAAGGCAAGAAGTGAGCGTTGAGCAAAATTTTGCTCCTTAACGCACTCCAATACCAGCGCTGCTTAAGTCAGCGGTGAGCTGGTCGTACGTGCTTGTGCACAATTTCCCCATAGGAATCAACGGGGAGAGCCGGCTGAGAAAAAGTCTAACACCTGCAAAAAAGCAGCATAAAGCTCAGTAACGCAGTCCCATTGACTCCTATGGGGAAATAAAAGTTATGTTTACACCTAACACCCTACCATGAACCCCGAGTCTAAACAACACCCTAACATGAACCCCGAGTCTAAACACCCCTAATCTTATACTTATTAACCACTAATCTGCCGCCCCCGACATCGCCGACACCTACATTATTCTTATTAACCCCTAATCTGCCGCTCCGGACACCGCCACCACCTACATTATACTTATGAACCCCTAATCTGCTGCCCCCAACATCGCAGACACCTATATTATATTTATTAACCCCTAATCTGCCGCCCCCAATGTCGCCGCAACCTACCTACACTTATTAACCCCTAATCTGCTGCCCCCAACGTCGCAGCCACTATAATAAACATATTAACCCCTAAACCGCCGCACTCCCGCCTCTCAAACATTAGTTAAATATTATTAACCCCTAATCTGCCGTCCCTAACATCGCCACCCCTACCTACATTTATTAACCCATAATCTGCCGTCCCCAATGTCGCCACCACTATAATAAATGTATTAACCCCTAAACCTAAGTCTAACCCTAACACCCCATAACTTAAATATAATAAAAATAAATCTAACTAAAAATTACTATCATTAACTAAATTATTCCTATTTAAAACTAAATACTTACCTATAAAATAAACCCTAAGCTAGCTACAATATAACTAATAGTTACATTGTAGCTAGCTTAGGGTTTATTTTTATTTTACAGGCAAGTTTGTATTTATTTTAACTAGGTAGAATAGTTACCAAATAGTTATTAACTATTTACTAACTACCTAGCTAAAATAAATACAAATGTACCTGTAAAATAAAACCTAACCTAAGTTACAATAACGAGAAACTGACAAGAGAAAGACGACGGCACTACCAATGCTGTGCCCCACTGGTTTTCAAATTTCTTCTCAGAATATGAGAAATACCAATAGTAATTAGGGAGACCGGGTGCTGTACATAGGGAAAGACTAACTCTCAAATATCAATTGCCCAATCAGAATTAAGGTAGAAAAAAATCCTATTGGCTGATTGCATCAGCCAGTAGGATTTTTTCTACCTTAATTCCGATCGGCTGAATTCTATCAGCCAATCGGAATCTAAGGGACGCCATCTTGGATGACGTCACTTTAAAGGAACCTTCATTTGTCGGGTAGTCGTCGGAAGAAGAGGATGCTCCACGTCGGATGTCTTGAAGATGGAGCCGCTATGCGTCGGATGGATGAAGATAGAAGATGCCGTCTGGATGAAAACTTCTGCCCATCTGGAGGACCACTTCGCCCAGCTTGGATGAAGACTTCTCCCAGCTTCGTTGAGGACCTCGGCCCGGTTGGATGAAGACTTCTGCCGCTTCCTTAAGGATGGATGTCCGGTCTAACTGCCCTTTTAAGGGCAATGGCCATCCAAATGCCCTTTTCAGGGCAATGGTTAGTTTAGGTTTTTTTAGATAGTATTTTATTTGGGGGGTTGGTTGTGTGGGTGGTGGGTTTTACTGTTGGGGGGGTTGTTTGTATTTTTTTTACAGGTAAAAGAGCTGATTACTTTGGGGCAATGCCCCGCAAAAGGCCCTTTTTTTTTTTTTTTTTAATTCAAATTTTTATTCAGCTTTAAAAGTAGAAGTAACAATTGGGGACACGCAGGACCCCTGCTCCAAATGACACAAACATATGGAACGGACACGCAGGTCCGGTTAAAATTGTCAAAACATTGATAAATCAGGTAACCTTTCCTTAGTGAGGGAAGGGGACATGAAACCAACTCCCCCATGGACAAACTAAGAAATGAGAACTCGGACAGTCGTATAAATAGAAAACATCAGAGTGACACACATTTTTCTGTTTCAAAGAGGCCAATGTAGACCTGACCATTGGGGAACTCACATTTCTATAATACGAAAAGGAAAGAATAGGTAAAACGAGGGAGTTTGTGGTGAAAATAATTCACCAAAATTGAACCCTGGTGTGTGCTCGGAATATGAGTGGGGGGGGGGGAGAAGGGATTATATTCCAGCGATACTTAATATTATATTGGTCTCCCAGTATAACATAAATATAAACTAAGACAACAATGCATAGCAACATGAGGAAGAAGATCGCATAGGTTGGAAGGTCGCAAAATGATCCAAAGACTCTACTCAGCACACACCACATCCAGAGCAGCCAGTACCCAACATACACCGCGTCCAGGGACACACACCACCCAGCAAACAAAGTACCTAACGCATCCGGGGTCCTGGACACGCAGCACAAACAGCACCTAGCACAAACAGCACCTAGCACAGACAGCACCTAGCACCAACAGTACCTGGCACAAACAGCACCTGGCACAAACAGCACCCAGCACAAACAGTGCTGAGCACAAACAGTGCTGAGCACAGACAATACCTAGCACAAACAGTACCTAGCACCAACAGTACCCAGCACAAACAGTACCCAGCACAAACAGTACCCAGCACAAACAGTACCTAGCACAAACAGTACCTAGCACAAACAGCACCTAGCACAAACAGCACCTGGCACAAACAGCACCCAGCACAAACAGCACCCAGCACAAACAGTGCTGAGCACAGACAATACCTAGCACCAACAGTACCTAGCACCAACAGTATCTAACACAAACAGCACCTGGCACAAACAGTGCTGAGCACAGACAATGCCTAGCACAAACAGTGCCTAGCACAAACAGTACCTAGCACAAACAGTACCTAGCGCAAACAGTACCTAGCGCAAACAGTACCTAGCGCAAACAGTACCTAGCGCAAACAGCACCCAGCGCAAACAGTGCTGAGCACAGACAATACCTAGCACAAACAGTACCTAGCACCAACAGTACCTAGCACCAACAGTACCTAGCACAAACAGCACCTGGCACAAACAGCACCTGGCACAAACAGCACCTGGCACAAACAGCACCTGGCACAAACAGCACCTGGCACAAACAGCACCCGGCACAAACAGCACCCGGCACAAACAGTGCTGAGCACAGACAATACCTAGCACAAACAGTACCTAGCACCAACAGTACCTAGCACCAACAGTACCTAGCACAAACAGTACCTAGCACAAACAGTACCTAGCACAAACAGTACCTGGCACAAACAGCACCTGACACAAACAGCACCCGGCACAAACAGTGCTGAGCACAGACAATACCTCGCACAAACAGTACCTAGCACAAACAGTACCGAGCACAAACAGTACCTGGCACAAACAGCACCTGGCACAAACAGCACCTGGCACAAACAGCACCCAGAACAAACAGCACCCAGCACAAACAGTGCTGAGCACAGACAATACCTAGAACAAACCGTACCTAGCACCAACAGTACCTAGCACAAACAGTACCTAGCACAAACAGTACCTAGCACAAACAGTACCTAGCACAAACAGTACCTAGCACAAACAGTACCTAGTACAAACAGTACCTAGCACAAACAGTACCTAGCACAAACAGCGCCTAGCACAAACAGCACCTAGAACAAACAACACCTAACACAAACAGCACCTAGCACAGACAGCACCTAGCCTAGCACAAACAGTACCTAGCGCAAACAGTACTTAACACAAACAGCACCAAGCACAAACAGCACCTAGCACAGACAGCACCTAGCACAGACAGTACCTAGCACAGATAGTTCTGAGCACAGACAGTACCTAGCACAAACGGTACCTAGCACAAACAGTACCTAGCACAGACAATACCTAGCACAAACAGTACCCAACACAAACAGTACCCAACACAAACAATACCTAGCACAAACAGTACCTAGCACAAACAGCACCCAGCATAAACAGCACCTAGCACAAACATCACCTAGCACAGACAGCACCTAGTCCAGACTGCACCTAGCACAAACAGCATGTAGCACGGACAGCACCCAGCACAAACAGTACTGAGCACAGACAGTACCTAGCACAAACAGTACCTAGCATAAACAGTACCTAGCACAAACAGTACCTAGCACAAACAGTACCTAGCACAAACAGTACCTAGCACAAACAGCACCTAACACAAACAGTGCTGAGCACAGACAGTACCTAGCACAGACAGTACCTAGCACAAACAGTACCCAGCACAAACAGTACCCAGCACAAACAGTACCCAGCACAAACAGTACCCAGCACAAACAGTACCTAGCACAGACAGCACCTAGCACAGACAGCACCTAGCACAAACAGCGCCTAGCACAGACAGCACCTAGCATAAACAGCACCTTGCACAGACAACACCTAGCACGGACGGCATCTAGCACGGACAGCACCTAGCACAAACAGTAGCTCAAACAGTACTTAGCACAAATAAGGAAACAAGGATTAAGATACGGTGTCATATAGAAATATATACTCTCTACCCCCATCATCTTATATGGGTCAGCTTCAGTATATTTTATAGATGTAGGGACTTTATAGTTTAGGACTTTCAGAATCCTTAACATATAACACTGATTACCGCCTTAGGGACCTAAACCCACTTGTACATTGAACAGCATAAAAGTAAAAAATAACACATTAACATATGTAAATAATATAGAGTGTAAGGAGCTGCAAGAGTCAACATTGGATGTTACCATGCAAGTACCGCACACTGTATGAGGAAATTCTGTATCTTCCTTTAGCTCTAGACATCATGTGAAAAAACAACTTAAAATTATGTGAACAAACCATGATTATGTTAAACCAAAGAAGCCAGCTTAAGAAAATATTATCGTTTCCTGAGGAAACTTAACCTTGTGTCATCCTAACTAGCTTTAGATATCTAAAACAGAATCCAAAGATAAAATGACTATCATCTGTACTTTTAAGGGATTAAGTGGGTTGAGAAATATGTTTCAGCCCCTAAATATGTGTAGAACACATTATTAAGAGTATAAAAAAGTAAGTAAGTATAGAAAAAGTATAAACAAAAATAAATTATTAGGGGGTGTAAAAGTACCCTGATGGGAACATTACAATTAGGTTCCTATGATATTTAACTAATGTTTGCGAGGCGGGAGTGCGGCGGTTTAGGGGTTAATAATTTTATTATATTGGCGGCGACGTTGGGGCGGCAGATTAGGGGTTAATAAGTGTAGGAAGATGGCAGCGACATTGGGGGCGGCAGATTAGGGGTTAATAAATATAATGTAGGTGTCGGCGATGTTGGGGGCAGCAGATTAGGGGTTCATAAATATAATGTAGGTGGTGGTGGTGTCCGGAGCGGCAGATTAGGGGTTAAAAGTTTTATTTTAGTGTTTGCGATGCGGGAGGTCCTCTGTTTAGGGGTTAATACGTAGTTTATGGGTGTTAGTGTACTTTTTAGCACTTTAGTTATGAGTTTTATGTTACGGCTTTTAAATGCGTTAGGACTCTTGATGGGGTAGGGTGTAACACTCACTTTTTGGCCTCCCAGGACAGACTCGTAATACCGGCGCTATGGAAGTCCCATAGAAAAAAGACTTTACAAAGTTTACGTAAGTCGTTTTGCGGTAAGACCAAAGAAGTGTGTGGTACGCCTATACCCGCAAGACTCGTAATAGCAGCGGGTGTAAAAAAGCAGCGTTAGGACCTGTTAACGCTGTTTTTTTACCTTAACGCACAACTCGTAATCTAGCTGTGAGTTTCTACTATTACTACGTGATTTGTTTTCCACTTTAATATATGCTTTATGGAAACTCAACCTGACTGCCTTTAGTTTGTTTTACTATGGACTTCTGTGCCTATTTAATTTAGGATGTAAAAGGATATCTGTAAGCCAATACATTTTTGCCTTGCTCTATGTGAGCAAGTGAACTAGTGCTTCATACCATGGTTTTGGAAGGGTCGTAACAGTTTTTATACACTCTGACATACTATAAATTGATAAACCAGTCATCTGATGTTCTAATTTTGGATGTTTAATTTCTATAGCTCTTAATTAGCTGTTCAGAATGATCTTGTAATTTCAGGTAATCATGATGATATTACTGTTATCTTTACTTTTATATACCTGCTTGTATGATGAGCCCAAATATATATATATATATATATATACAGTATATATATATATATGAGTCCCAAGTTTACAGTAGCACTATATGTCCGTGACTAGACTTGAAAATATTTAGGAGTATCACTATTAGTGGAGTTGTTAGTCATGATATTTTTCACGTTATGTGTAACTTGCAGTATAGCTGCATCTGTGCATATTAGCAGTTTCTATAGGCAAAGCCATATATTGTTATTTGTAATAGCCTCCCTGATGATATAAGGCATTTGCCATGTTGGCAATGGCAGACATACCTACAGAAGAAACACCACCATCCATTTATTTTACTTTTTTATTTTTTGCATACCAACCTATTCACAAAATACATGATTCTAGGGTGATATAAATGTTAAATGCTTTTGTCACTAAAACAAGTACATTATACTTGTCATGTTTGGTATACAACTAAATAAGAAAAGATGGTGGGGAAGGGGGGAGTGGGCTGCTTTGCCTTAAAATGCCCGGGCCTATTTTTGGTCCCAGTCCAGCCCTGCTGAGGACTCCTTTTTTGGATTTTTTTCTGATCTTTTGGACACTATTCACATGGAGACTTTAAAATATTTGACATCATCATAGAGGTCACATCTTGGACTTTTTCATACATGTTCTTTCTCGGAGACGTTGATAAGACTGTTAATTTATAAGTACATATTGCTTACTGTCTATATGTTTTTATATATATGATTTGTACTAGATGGTCTATTTTTAACCTATATAGGGTACCCTATTGTTTGTTATCTATTTCAAATTAAATGTTTACATTTTAAATATAGAGTGTTAATTTTATAGAGTGATACTCCAGTGCGTGTTCTGTGCTCACTTACCCTGTTAATACATGATTGACACATGATAATGGTTAACCTTTATTTGGAAGCCCAGCCACCGCTGCAATCTTAGCTATCTTCAGAAAGGGAGATTTTTAGCGCACAGTGAAGTGATCTACATCTTTTACTCAAATGCAGTACAGGATCATGTGGGGCAGTGATTCCTGCTTTCTCCCAGCGCCAGAGCTCTGTTCAAGCAATGCTGCAGACAAGTAGTCTCTTTTTAATATTTGTAATAAAGTTTAATTTTTAGCCTTTAGTATAGCGTTGTGTGCAAAGTGTCAGTAAAGGTGGTAAAGCACCCAAAATCTTAGCTGACACGATACAAAAATTCTATGCTTTCTTATTTGGTACCATTAAAATAAATTACATTTACTACATTACATAAAACACATTGACATAACTGCATAAAATTTCTTACATCAAACCCAAACCGACATAAAAACAACTTAATAGCTATAAAGTAAGTGCACACGATTAGAAGAATATAATTACCTGGGACCTCCGTTAAAAATCTGTCTTTATAACGCCTCTCTGTGATTCTCTTCTGCTTTCTTCTCCCCTCTTCTTAACTCTTTCTCCTCCATCCCCATAATATATATACATATTCTGGAAATCTTAGGGACAGACCTTAAGCTAATACTCCCCAAAATGGATATTTTTGTTACTATTTCAATTGGCTAATAGTGTGATTGGCTGTTACAATGGTTGAGAGGTCTGAATGTATATTTTTATTCCTAAAGTACACTTACCTATTCTCTAGCTATTTCTGACTTGTGGACAGCTGCCATTTATTCCGACATGGAATTTTTAACTAAAATAATGTATTGCTTTATTCCTGTACATGAACAGGTGTGTTCTTGGGAACCTTAGGTTAAGTAGTTGAATTGCTTGACAGACATATATACATATACACACAAAGTTACATATATACAAATTATATATATATATATATATATATATATATATATATATATACACACACAGTCGTATGGAAAAGTTTAGGCAACCCTTACAATTTCCATGATTTTCATTTATAAATAAATTGGGTGTTTGGATCAGCAATTTCATTCTGATCTATCAAATAACTGAAGGACACAGTAATGTTTCAGTAGTGAAATTAGGTTTATTTGATTAACAGAAATTGTGCAATATTTATCA